>NW_027273701.1:0-9050 GCF_040938485.1 Diadema antillarum | reverse complement strand
GGTCACGATGGAGAGCGAAGAACATTTTACGTCACGCTTCCGTCGAATAGTTCCATAATTATTTTCCGAACAATGTTCTCACCAGTTATAAAACCAAATTAGCGACGCCTCTTTCTTTACAAGGTGGTTGGGAAGTCGCTTTGGTCGAATTTATTTATCCCTTTTCATGGTTTAACGTGAACGCTAGCAATAACAAATTTAGTTTTCACGTTGAAAATCGCGAAGTGCATAGTGGATGCATACCGAATGGTTATTACCGCGAAACGGCTAATGTATGGTAACGCCATCAAAAAGTCTTTGCCCGAAAACCTCCAAAGTCACGTAAATTTTTCGCACCAATGACAATACAGGTAGAGTAGCCGTCACGTTGGGCACCACGTAGTGGCTTGCGCGTGAGTGCGGGATTAGGACAATTGATCGGGTTTCCCGACGGGACAATCACGGAGACGAACACGGAGGCGCCCTTTCTGCCTGACGTTGATGGCGCTTTACATGCTATATACGTTTATACCGATATTATAGAAAATCAGAGAGTAGGAGATATTAGCGCTCCCTTGCTGAAAATTGTATCTGTAAATCGAAAGAAGGTTGGAGAAGTTGTTTCGCACCCGTTTCAACGGCCTCATTACTATCCCGTAAAATCAAAATACATTGACATAGTGTCTATTGATATAAGGAATGATTTGGGAGAAAAGGTGCCATTTGAAAGTGGGAAAGTCATAGCGATACTTCATTTCCGTTCTGTCAGGAAGCCAGCCCTATTTTATTAATATCTATGATAGCACGAGCAATAATTTAATCGGCAATATAAATAATCAATACCAATAATGTCTCTGAAACAGTATCTAAACGTGAGAAATGGAATTATACCGAGCTCAGTTCAGATTGGTGGATCGGTGCCAGTCTTTCGTGGGGCGAGAATACAACGTGGATACGGATTAGGTGGAATGTTAAAAGGTTTATTTAAAACGGCTTTACCGCTTATAACACAAGGTGGTAAGCTGCTTGGAAAGAGAGCTCTACAAAGCGGGATAAACGTCGCGCAAAATGTCGTGAAAGGAAACCGTCTCAAAGATGCTTCCAGCGCCGAATTGAACAGAATTGTCAAAGAAATGAAATTAACACCCCGCGCAAAAAAACACAAATCGAACATGCATAAAAAGAAGGACAGAGCTCGACCGGTCCTCACTTCCAGCAAGAACAAGAGACGGAAAAGAAGTCCCGATATATTCGACGCATTATAACTTTTTCGTGCCTACACTTGCCCTATAAACAACTACCATGGATAAACCTCACAAGTCATCCTGTCCATGCGACAAGTCCGAAACGGATCTGTTTTCGTTACCCCCAACCCAAGTTACTGTAGAAAAGGGGAAATGGGTGCAATATTTTCCATTGACAAACATCACGGACGCCACGCCCATTCAGTTTCACATCCAAGGCTCACCGGAAGAATACACCGACTTGTCGCAAACCTTACTTCACGTTCGAGCAAAAGTGACTAACCCCGATGGATCTCCCATACAGGAGGAAGCCAAGGTTGCACCCACGAACATGTTTTTGCACACCTTATTCAGCGACGTTGATCTAATGCTGAATGATCGCTTGATCACTCCGTCTAACAATACCTACAATTATCGCGCTATGCTGGAATCGCTTCTGACATACGGGCCTGAAGCAAAACAGAGTCAATTGACATCCGCTTTGTTTTACAAAGACACCGCTGGAGGCATGGAAGACAACAATCCCTTATCGGAAAGCTCCACGAATCAAGGACTGAAAACTCGCCATTCGTTTATCAAGAATGGTAACACAGTGGACATGATAGGCACGCTTCATCTGGATATGGTCTTTCAGGATCGCCTTCTTCTCGGAGGCCTAGACATCAAACTTAAACTGAACCGCAGCAAAGATGAATTCAGTTTAATGTCATCTACTCCTGACAGCAACTATAAAGTTGTCATCAGCGAAGCCTCTCTATACGTGAGACGCATCAAACTCAACCCTGAAACAGCCTTGCTTCACGCCAAAACGCTAGAGAGTCAAACGGCCAAGTATCCGATTCGCAGAGTCGAAGTGAAGACATTTTCCATCCCTCGCGGTAATCTGTCATTTACCAGGGAAAGTCTCATTTTAGGTCAGCTGCCCAAACGACTAGTCATAGGCTGCGTAAGCAACGCAGCCTTTAACGGAGACTACGCGCTCAACCCATACAATTTCCAGCACTTTGACCTGAACTTCCTCGCCCTCTACGCCGACACGGAGCAAGTCCCCTGGAAACCGCTGAGACCGAAGTTCTCCGAACCAAACCCGAACTATATTCTCGCTTACCAGACACTCTTTTCGGGAACAAACACTCTCTTTCACGACAAAGGCAATGGCATCAGCCGTCAAGACTACGCGGACGGCTATAGCTTGTACGCATTTGATCTGACTCCGGACCTATCCTCGGGAGACACCTTTAATCTGAGAAGGCAAGGAAACCTACGGCTAGAAATGCAATTTGCCAGAGCTCTGCCTATAACCATCAATGTCCTTGTATACGCCGAGTACGAGAGCATCGTGGAGATTGACCGAAGCCGAAATATCGTCTTGGATTTTGGAGTCTGAAGCGTATACGTGGTGCTTCGATTCAGGATGGACACTAGAGATATATTAAACGTTGTAGAAAATTGTTACGAATTGAATAACATATTTTTGGGAGTGTTTCCTTCCGATCAATTACCAAGGGGTGTAAAAGCTTTTCCAGCGGCTTTGATCGTTAATGCCGATAATCACGCTCAACCGGGAAGTCACTGGTTAGCCATTTATATAGATGATAACGGACATGGGGAATTTTTCGATTCATTCGCCAGACATCCCTCCTTATATTCCAAATATTTTGTTAATTTCTTAGATAAGAATTGTCGGTCGTGGCGATACAATGAAACAGCGTTACAGTCTAATTGGTCCACAGTGTGTGGACAATATTGTTTGTTTTATCTTTTACGTAGAGTTAGGGGGGAAAGTACGGGTAGCATTCTCGCACGCTTTAATCACAATCGCTTACACAATGATCGCCAAGTTCATGCATACATCAATCACCACTTCCCTATTTACGCACCAATCCGTGATAAAGAGCTGATACTAAGACAAATTGCCAAATCGCTACACACAACCGATTAAACGTTAGGCTACCAAAACAAACAAGGAAGATTGTGACAAGATGTATCTTTTCAGTGTATGTAACAAAGCTCTCGTGTTTTTATTCACATCATGAATAAATGATCAGTTTGTACGTACAAAAGAATCGTTCGTTCGTTCTCGCGTTGTGTACATTACATGCGTTTGTTTGTTGGTGGGTTACATTTTTTTTTTTTGAGTGCGTGTCTTGTCGACTACATTACAAACTGGTAAAAGCAGTACACTCATGTAATGAGTTTTAGAGTGGATCTGAATTGCTTGCGTGAAAAAAAAAAAACAAACAAACATACTGTTGTCATAATACATCGACTCATAAAACGATGATACGTCTTACACAAAAGTTAATACGCTACTAGTAATTAATTAAGCTTCACGACGGACAATAATCACAATGCATAAATACGATACAATTATCATTGTAAGACGCAAAACATGTTTGATAACATTTTAATAAAGGCGTATTTACAGACATTTTGATAAAACACTATTTTACAGACATAACGCGACTTAGCGTTTCTTAAACATAATACACTTCCGATATACAATATATCGTATGAGATAAACGCGGTTTAAATGAACAAACTCTTCGGCATTAGATAATACAAACGTTTATACACGCATCATTTTTGTTCTTGTTGCTAGTCACTGTGTGGACGTCTCTTAACACAAAGTACAAAGTGATAATGATCATCGGTATTGGGTCTCAGTAATGACAAATATTAAAACAAACAAAAGGCGATACATCCTAGCTGCAAATAATGATAATGGTAATGATGATGATAAACAGCGACATTATTCGCCAGAAATGATTTAGAGATCAAAAACTTTCCCAGCGTTTGAGTCTCTTGGTCAGATATTGACGTTGAGATCGTTTACGTTTTGATTCTATATGAGCCTGCATCGGGGGCACGAGGGGTAAGATTTTTGGTACAGCCCCATCGATTGCCGAAGACGGATCTTTGGTTTTCATGCGTTGATAGATTTCACGACGATTAACATTCGCTATAAGAAATTCTGGTACATTTACATCGACTAAAATACGCATAAATTGTTGCCAACCTACGGGATTGACAGCTTTTCGCCCTTTCATGACATCGTACATTAAATCTATGACGTTAGAACCGGGTATGGCACGACCATTAAAAATCAGTTCACCCCGCTCGTTATACAATGCATCTTGATCATGTTTAGATAGATGATCCATAAGCAACGAAGCCTTGGTTCGTAATGTCACAGGTAACAACTTCAAAGCATTTTCTTTGTAATGTAAGTTTAGTCCACTACTACTACTACTTTCTTCGTTTTTCTTCGGTTTTGACTCGTCAGCTTTTCTCGTTTTATCATCGTTAATGGAACTTGGAGTTTGAACAACATCTCCTTCCTTAGAAACTCGTTCCAAAATATTTACAGTCATAGGTTTTGAAGAAGGATCGTGATGTTGCAGTTGCAAATATTTTTGCAACGTCTGATTGTACAAACTTATTTTTTGCACGTCTGACAAGTCTTTTCTCTTCAGTACGTCTTGCATACCAGCATCCAGCTCCGATAAGACTTTACGAGTGGGATTAGCACTCCCCGACGAAGTTTGAATCGTTTCGGCTAATTCAGAAGGCACGAGTACCATCTTCCGAGTAAATTCCATGATGGTTAATAAAAGGAATCATTAAGAGAAGACTGCGGAGAGAAGAGGAGCCAGCAGCGCCGACAAAAATCCACCTTTCTGGACAAGTATTTCTCTGCGTTTTCTGTTACTGTTGCGTTTATCAGCGAGTCGTCTCAAATGATGCTTATGTTGCGACAGCGCTTTCTTTTGAGCGGGCTTCAAGGGCACGTTACCTTTTAAAGTATTGTTACAAACTTCCGACACACAATTAATCAAATCTTTATGAGCGTGTTGTAAAAATTCACGCCTCTGACGTGGACGACACCTAGCCAACACTTGAAGTTCTGGCAAATACTTCTTCAGCTTTTGAGACATGATGAACGAGTGAGATCGTGATACATTTTACACAAGCATTTATAGTCTATCGATCTTGACTGGAGAATTAAAAAAAAAATGTACGAGCAATCAATGACACGTAGTTACGTATCGGTATTACATACAAATATCATGAATTATTTACAGCTCTTTCACCACTAAGTTTTTTACACTTGCATTTTCGGGGAAATTATTTCTTTACGTAAACGATTGTAAATTCGTCCGGAAAAATGTTTGTCCTCAAGCGATATTCTTCTTTAGTATCTGGTCTTAAATCGAATAATAAATAACCATACGGGTTTTTTGTAGCGTCATTGTAAGCTTCTTGCACAAATTTCGCACAACCAGGATAAAGTTGTCTGCCCAAGTGCGTAATTTGTAGCTTGTCGCGAGGACTCTTAAAAAAGACTAAATATTGGGTGTTTAAACTAATACTTCGCGCTTCTTTTCCCCGATGAAAAAGATTTTGCACGATAAAAATTACCGACAGATTCCTGTGGTGCGAGCCACGCGTAAATAAAGTACTCATTTTGCTGTCGTGACTACACTCAGTCATAAGATCATCTACTACAACGAGATTACGAACATTAGGATCAATCATAGATTCAAGATTATGTGGGAAACCTTCGACAAATTCAATATTTTCATTTTCTCTTAAGATGTCCGCATAACCATTTTGATACACCCCGTAACACCAAATAATTTTTTGAGGTGGGTGATTAAACATTTGTTGATTATGACGTAACAGTTTACGCACAAACATAGTCTTTCCACAACCTGTAGGGCCCGCAATCATACACGTCATTGGATGCATAAATTCGTGATTCATTTTTTTTTTTGTCTCTCTCTCTATAATACAAGGTACAAATAAATATGTAGAGAGACCGAGAGTAAGCCTACCACTCTTAGGAATCTATCACGTATAACATCCAGATCAAACACTTAACAACGAATGAAGTGGTTGTTGAAGAGCGTTGCATTTTGTGAACGATTCCACTCATGCAAAGAAATACTGCTCGTTTTAGCAACCAGAAATGCCCAGGGAGGAATGGTCGCGCGAGGAGAGAATTGACAAACGTAGAGGTCCGGTCCATTTTCCGCGATGATACGACTACAATAATTGATAAACATGGTTTCGTTACAGGAGCACTCGGCAAATTTATAGTGCGCGGAAATATTGCGCGGATGTATCCGATAATTCAAACTGGCGTTGAGGTAGTCATTTAGATCCGAGCTGTTGAAGCGTTGAACTAAGTGCTTTTCCGCCGCATACCCTAAACCTACCAAAACGATAATCATAAATATCGAAATAAAAAATCCTGTCAGGCTAGTGGGTATCGGGAAGCGATCACCCCTATCTGCGTTAGACTCAGTATCTGATTGACCCGACTGCATAGTATAAACCTGTTGTTGCAACGAAATGGTCATACAAAATGAACGCCTCGCGAGAAAGAACCGCTCTTATATTTTAGTTTAAGCAATATCCGTAAGGGCACGGTTTTTAAATCGTGCGTGATGATTCTCTTGTCATACAAAATTTTGTATCTCTTTTCAGAGGCTGTGGTCATTATCTTCTGACGCTTTGTATCGCGCGTAATTTGGTAGGGATTCTTCGTCGTAACGCAAGATAGTCCTGCGGCATCCCCGCTATTCATGCTAATCACCATACGTTTCATGACGTCATAATTAAGCGTTTGAGAATTACTGTAATTGAGAGTAATCCCTTTTACTTTGCAAGAGGTGGTTCCATCGCACAGTTTGTAGGCGTAGTTTTTGGGCCCTCCCGACACAAACGATTGGATGTACCGGCCATCCAACTCGTCGGTTAACTCTCCCAAGTAATCACCTAGTACGGGGGTGTATTCATCAAAGGCATCCATTTTCTCGACGTACACAACACTATCAGTATCATAATACAATACCCTCTCGCCCAACTTATCCAACTCATCAAAGAGTTTCAGACGCGCTTGCGCCGATGTAAAGGCCGCTATGACCAAGTTTGAGGTGGTGCTGTACTCAACAAAATCTTTTCTCTTGACAAAACGCACTTCTACGATGTGTTCGTTAATGAAATTGATGTCTTTGATTTCAAATTCGTCGTTGGTAATCATCTTGTACAAATCCCCAGCATCTGTGATCACTTTAATTTGGGGTAAATTTGCTCTCATTCCAAACCTCCCCCACAGAGAGTTAAGTAGCAGTTTACTCAACGATCTTAGCCCCTTGTTTTTTTCAACTTTATCAAATTCCAACTGAATTCCCTCGTGTTTCTTATACTCTTCTATGTACCTACGTTTGTCGCGCAAATTGACACACCACTCAGGCCAACCGGATGCTTCTTGCTTAAGTTTTAAGAAAGTGTCGATGTATGCGCTAAATAAGCCGTTGGTGCCTAAATCGCCCAATTCGTCGCAATTCAGGGATGGGTCAAATTTACTTTCTACGTTAAAATGCCAGACGGCTTCAATTGTCTGAATTTTATAGCCCTTTTCGATGGCTTTTTCGACTTCTAAAGTGACCCATGTGCTGTGTAGCGCTCTCTCTTGTTCAGTATGATGACATCGTTCCGTTTGCTGTAATTTGGCGCACGCGCTGCAGAGCGGAAACATCAGTTTCTTGTTCACTTTCAGGGGTAAAACGGGGTGAAAAAGATTTTGCGGAGGTAGTATCTTGCATTTGACCAAGCCGTAGTAATCGGATATATTATCCGAAAAGTTTTCTGTTATCACTTTGGGATGCCCAACTGGGTAAGACCCATATTTATTAATGAACGGATACAACGACGTGAAGTCTACGTATTTGATTCGTTCACCTTCTTCACATTCGTGAAAAAGGCGAGTGGCATTCGTGCGACCGCCGTAAAAGGCCTCCCTCGGATCTAAATCGTGGGTTGGCGTTCCTATCGATAATGACGGTGGCAAGGTTGTTTTCATAGTTTTCCACTCGTGTTCCCACATCGTAATGTACGTAAAATCAGGCAGCAGAGACTCTATGTATTTTTTCTTGGCCAACGTTTCCAAATACAACTCTATCATTAATCTGTTTTCTCTCCTTGTGTTCAACGTCTTGGGATCGTAGCAAACGGGGCAACCGTGATAAAAACATCCGTTGTATTCAAAAATAATCTTTTTTTCCTTGCAATACCCATCGACTTTATACTTCCCAATTCTCATCTCACCTTGGTTTCGCGCATGCCTAATATGTATGTTTTCCGTTTTCTCGACATACTGAAGCCACTCCATGGCGCTTCGCGACTGAATATCTCGTGGCCGATAACCCTCGGGCGGGAGCAAACCTATGGTGTTTTTAGGCATGAAATTGCGTCTATACACCAAATGACAAGCAGCAGCTATCGTAAAGCATTTGGTAAAGGGGTCTACTCCAATATCGTCCAAATCTCTCCTAGTAATGTCAATAAATAACGATCTAAATTGCATGCAACAGCGACGCAAGATATCTACATCACTGAGACAATAAGAGTAGATCTCATCTTCCATGACAAACTGCTTGCCGGAAGCAACCTCACTATCGTACCAAGCCAAAAAATCTGACCGGGCTTTGCTACTCATGCCTTTTGGATTATACATTTCTTTCGGGGGTAGTGGACCTACGTATTTCTCGTTTTCTTTCGTGTTAAAGAAATGCGGAAAATACCCCTTCTTCAGTTCTGACAGACCGAATGTGTTTGGCATAGCTGCCAAAGGCATCGGCAAAAAATTGAGAGAGTCGATAAAACGAATCTTATTAAAACATACATAGAGCGACATGATCTTTCCGCCGGTGAGAATGCGATTGGGCACTATGCAGTTTTCATACAGATACTTCTGAATAAATATCCCGTCGTAGCTTTTGAAATTGTGCGCTATGACCGTAGAATTCTCGTTCGATT
>NW_027273700.1:0-13441 GCF_040938485.1 Diadema antillarum | reverse complement strand
CCTCAAATGCGCACATCGGAATTGAATGGACAATGCTAGGCGAATCGTGCCAACGCCTCCTCCTGCTTTTGCTGTGTTAGCAAACGCGTGAAGCACGCTCTAGCAACGTTAGGTACGATATGAGTTGAGGAGACAACCTCATTAACATTTTCCCTCCGGCGCGTTTTTGAATACACATTGTACTACACACGAACACAGGCATTTACTCGGTGAAGCAATGGGCGATTTCCAGAATCTTGGCTCAGAACTGCCTCCGGCTGGTACGGTTAGATTGCTAACATGCACTGTATACTATAGAATTCCATTGAAACAGACAGGAGACTCATACGTAAACAGCCTTTTTTATGTTCGTTAGGACAGTTCAAAATAGCATCTATATGCATGGCATAAGGAAGTAATGAAACTATTAATAAGAAAAAGAGGACAACGATATATCCAGAACATTGTTATGAAATATTCATCGAGGACGATGACACTCATAGTATTACCACCTCACTCAGATAGTATATGTGATTTTTTTTTTTAAATAAGAAACAAGCTCAGATAACGTTTGAGACGTTACAGGGGAGAGGGTTGTTGTTCATCTTGACCCAACCAGGAGCAATCAGACCCCCCCCCCCATCCGCCAAAATACGTTACTTGGCCACTGTTACTGTTTGACAATGAAAAAAAAAAAGCAATCTATATATTAATCACAGTTTATTTACCACAACGTTAGTAAAGCTGCATATCCCACATTCGGGAACACGATTAAAACGCATAGTTAATGCTATCACAGTTTACATACTCATTTTTGTTTCAGGCTTTGCTATCATCTACGATGGGCCAAAGTATTGGAACTCACTTCCTAACGATATAGTAACAGCAAGAACTTTGAATTCATTCAAGAATAAATTAACATTATTTTCATTGAAATCTTATAATGTACAACCGAATTACTAGTAGGTTTGCTTCATTATCTCAATCAAGTCATCATTTTTTATAAGCATTAATCTATTATTAGAGAAAAATAATCTGTCAAACATAAGTCCTCCTCAGATGTTACTGTTATTGAACCGTATATCATTGTGTCTATTCTCTCCTTTTTATGATGTCCTCTCTTCTGTATTCTTACCGGTATATGTACCCAATTTTTCGCAATATCAATCCAGGGTCCGTCTTATCATTACTCTTACATCATGGATTCCAGTTTGCTTGTGTCCACGATGACGCGTGTTGTAGTATCATTTTTTCTCTTTTTTCCCCTTTTTTCTTCCTTTTTTTTTCTTCTTTCCTTCCTAATTCAATTTTATGTCAGTTGACATTGGTTTCTTTGATTTTGTTTCATATATCTGTTTGTAGTTTCATTAAGTCATTATTTGTTCTCTTATGTATTTCTGAGGGTCCCATATCGTCCGAGCTTTGCTTTTTAGTGGGACCCTCCATTTCCATTCCCATCTTTGTACTATGCATATGTATAACCCCCCCCCCCAAAAAAAAAAAAAAGAAATGCAATTATGTTGTTACTCATGATCACATGCATTTTGTTAAATTACGTTTTTGAAATTAACGCAAATATGTTCTGTTAATGCATTGTTTATAATTTCCCCTGTTTATCTAATAGAAATGAAAATAAAGTTGAATTGAATTGAATTGAATTGAATCATTCCTCTCTTTATTGTTTTTGGGTGGGGTTTTTTTTTTCTTATACTTTTCCATCTTGCTCTTATTTCTCAGCTTGCTTGTTTTCTTTCCCCCATTCTTCTTACTTTCCCTTTTCTCCCATTTCTTTTTCTTCCTCCCCCTTTCATAATTTTGATTTCTTAAATCTTCCCATTTTTTTATTTTTTATTTTTTTGACAATATATGAAACTCCAACTAGGTAAAACATCAATTACCACTTTCACTAAATATAATACATCGACGCACACGAGGGATGAGATAAAGGAAAGTAGCAGATACTTTTTATTGTTTTAATTCCCCCTTCTCTCTCTGTCTCTGTCTCTCTCTCTCTCTCTCTCTTGTCATGTCTTTTTCCCCTGCTTCTACCATCTTATCCCATCTTTCCATTCCCTACTAAACCAATCCACTCCTTAACACTATGTCAAAACAGCAAACGTATTCAATGAACCAATGTGAGTACTAAGGTAAGGAGGGGTTTTATACTTTCAGTGTCATTAAAATCTCATTGCCGATCTTTTTTTTGCCAGGTATTCTACGAAGGCAGTTTACACCATGGTAACCGACACGGCCTCGAATTCCATGACAATTCATGCAGAATTATTTTTTTGTTTTTCAGTGGCAAAAGATTGTCCTGTGCCATGGCGTCCCATTA
The DNA here is from genome assembly GCF_040938485.1 of Diadema antillarum. Taxonomy (NCBI): domain Eukaryota; kingdom Metazoa; phylum Echinodermata; class Echinoidea; order Diadematoida; family Diadematidae; genus Diadema; species Diadema antillarum. The sequence goes on along the minus strand of NW_027273700.1, from coordinate 11,127 downwards.
GACACACAGTATGCCTGTGGCACGTACGCCATACGTTTAATTTGCCACGCTTTACATGCTTTAGTGCGAGTGAGAAGTGAAGAGCGCGAGAGAGGCACTAATTCATGGTACGAGCATTGACAGAAATACAATGATGATCGTCCTAGTGTAACCGTAAGTCCCGGCAGCCTGTTTAATTCTCTGTGGAAAAGCAGACACTGTTCTACATTATGACACCTTTCTCTCTTTCTTTCTTTCTTTCTTTCTTTCTTTCTTTCTTTCTTTCTTTTTGGCGAAGCACAATCAGCATTTCATCATAATGCATTTTACATGTGCTCATAGATCTTCAGTTCAGTTCAGTGTAATTTTTTTTCCATCATCAACAAAAATAGTAGGCCTTTATAAAAGTATACATGTATCAGTTCATGAAATTTAGCAAAATGAAAAAAAAGTACAGATCCTGCAATATGATACAATACATAATATGTATAGGGGCCTAAAGATAACTATAATACATTGCATCTGGAAAAACAATGCACACTTTTCAGTAGAAAAATGTGTTTATATATATATATATATATATATATATATATATATATATATATATATATATATATATATATATATATATAAATGGGCATCAATCAAGATGGGCATCTTCATTGATGCCTATTTATAAAACAGTAATCAAATAGAATCATTATGACTGATGAAAAATGATGTTGTTCGTATGTTGTTGCTCTAGTTACTACAAATGATAGACATAGATAGGAAGTGATAGCATGCAGAAGTAATGATATTCACGCAGACGCTGCACACACTTCAATCTAAGTTCCCTTTAACATGATTAATTTGAAAGCGGTCATTAATGGTAGGGTGACATGGTGAACACGGGTGATACTAATCCCCATAGAGCAGGGAAAAGGGAGGCAGTCAATTAATATACATGAGTTGGTAGCTGTGGCACCATTACCACTGAATACGTAAACAAGAAGTAGTTGTATATAAGACTTTTTCCCGTTACCTTTGCCTTCAGAATTCTCTTATTCGTATCATCCTTGTTTCTATATAGTGCAACCGTCACTAACATTTTATCAACATCTGTATTTTTCCTTGTTGATTGAAACTAATGACAACGGGTGTGTATACGAATACAAGAGAAAGAAGAAGACTATGCGGTGATATGAGTGGTGATGATGACAGATATGAATAAGAAACGAATACTGCAAACAAAGAAAAAAAAATAAACTTTTGAATGACATCGGCTCCTTAAAAATCTTCAATAGCAACTTTGCAACATGTACAATTATTATTGCGGCTCGTGTTTCGTGTAACCCTGATTATGAATTTCAGTTCTCATCATTAAAACACTCCTTAAGAGTGTATAGATAGTGGCTCACTTCTCTTTAGTCGATTTATCGGGTGTGGTATCCAGCTGCATATTGATCTGTCGCCCGATGTCGCCACGAAGAAGGGGCAAGAGTTGAGATCGGGTCATCTCTCGAGACATGTCGTAGTCGGACGGCGCTCGGAACACGCTAATGGCAATGCATCCGAGACCAATCCATATCGTCATGACCACGAGTCTCTTCAGCGAACACAATCGTGTATTACCCTGGGGGAGAGGGAGAGAGAAAAGGGGTGGAAGGAGGGGGCGAGGAAGGGAGAGAGAGAGAGAGAGAGAGAGAGAAAGAGACAATGTTTAAAGTAAGTAAATAACTTTCTGAAATGATATCGATCCCTTTCATTGCTTGCTGTAGATTGTATACTGTATGGGAAATACAGCTCTGCGTTTTCTTGGCCTCGAAGAAAATGAAGGTATGTAATTCACTGAGTAGATCACGGCAATATGCTTTTTCGTGGAGAGCATTATCATACTTCTGATAAATAGTCGAAATGAAATGAAATTATATAAAGGCATAGATATACAAAATGTAAAAAATGGAAATTTTCATTGTTAGATCCACGAGGGATATGCATTTTAAAAAGCCCTGATGGCTACGACAGCAGTGCAACAAACAACGTCACAAATGATATTACTTTATATTTTAAAAAAATCATCAAAAGTGAGCAAATAGTAAAACTCTTTGGTTGCATTGGAGGCGCAATGCAAACTACATCAAACAGAGTGCAAGGCATCTCACTGTTAACCAGACATGCCAGACATACAATTTTTACATCAGACATTGTGTCTTTGTTTGTCTTTGATGATGCCGATGACGACTGTTGCGACAAGGATTGTCGCCCCCGGCTCGGGGCGACAATCCTTGACGGAGTTGGCGTCAAGGATTGTCGCCCCGTCAAAGATTGTCGTCTGGCGACAATCTGTGACGCTTGTGCAGTTCCCAATTTTTGACCTCGATGGCGACAATCTATGATGGCAAAAAAAAAAAATTGTTGCGACAAAAATTGTCGCCCCGTCAAAGATTGTCGCCCCCGGCTCGGGGTGGTTGCTCCGGTGTTATGCTTTGGTGGGATGGGTATGACTGGTAAGTTATGCGTATGTGTGTGTGTGTGTGTGTGTGTGTGTGTGTGTGTGTGTGTGTGTGTGTGAGTGTGTGTGTTTGTGTGTGTGTGTGTTTGGAGTATGATAATACAATATGTAGAAACTGTGCATGTGTGGTGGTTGTATAGTGGTAGTGGTTTGTTTGTCTGTGTGTATACGTGTGCCTGTATGCGTACGTGTGTCTGTTTGTGTTTGTGTTTTGATGTTTGTGCGAACAAACTTTTTTTGAGCAGCAGGCACTACTATGGCAATAAAAATGCCTTCAACGTGTATGAGCACGTATTTATAGAGTTCACAGCAGCGTAGATTTCAAAATAGTATGGGTGTGTCAATTTCAGCGGTGAGGCGGGCTAGGAGAGAGAGAGACCGAGAGAAAAGGCATATGAGGGAGGTACCCTCCCTAAATGTTATAACCCTGTCTTTGTTCATTTATTCACTGTAGTCATATTCTTCCATCAGTCTTAACTATGGGTGCTGTTCGTTATTCCGAAGGTTCGTTATTCCGAAGGTTCGTTGATCCGAAACACGCAAATTTCCTATACCTAGAGGTTCGTTAATCCGAAAATGAAAAAGGGTTCGTTAATCCGAACATTTGTGGCGTTATTCCGAAGGTTCGTTATTCCGAAGGTTCGTGGATCCGAAAATGTAATAGGGTTCGCCATTCCGAAGGCCCGTAAATCCGAAAATGACGTAGGGTTCGGTATTCCGAAGGTTCGTTAATCCGAAGGTTCGCTGATCCGAAAATAGAATAGGGTCCGTTATTCCGAAGGTTCGGTAATCTGAATATATCATAAGGTTCGATATTCCGAAGGTTCGTTAATCCGAAAATGAAATAAGGCACGTTAATCCGAAAATGAAATAAGGCTCGTTAATCCGAAAATGAAATGAGGCTCGTTAATCCGAAATTGAAATAAGGCTCGTTAATCCGAAAATGAAATGAGGTTCGTAATTCCGAAAATGAAATATTCTCAATGTGATAATAAAATAAGTTGTCGTAATCAGGAAAAAAAAATGCTTGGATATCATGCAATGAAAATTCGATATTGTCTCGGGGAGGATGATGCACGTGTATAATTTCAGCTAAAGCACGTCGTGTTGCGTGAAGAAGTGGCATAAACAAGAATCTTGTTTTTAATTCAGTCTGAACAATTATTTACCTGAGCAACGATCCAGGGGCATAGGGGGCTGTGTGATTTGTCTATATCCTACCTTCAGACACCTTCACATTTTTAATGATAATAACAGTAACGACGATAAGACTAATACAGAGAATGATTAATGCGTATTGACAAGACTAAAAAGTATCATTAATTGTAGTAATGGCTATAATTATCGATGGTAGCAATGATGATAACGCAGGGCAACTTTGATTATTACTAGATTCACAGTGAAAAGTGTTGTTGCCGCGGTATCAGCATTTCATATCAATCCAAAAATGAAATGACCTGCGGCAGGGGGTCTAGGGCAATTACCCCGGACCCTTCCCCTTCCCCTAACCCTAATCCTAATTCTGACCCTAACCCTATAACCCTGAACCCAACCCTAACCCTAACCTTTACTCTAACCTTATCACTAACAAGTAACTAGCCGGGGGTTATTGTCGGGAGGGGGAGGGGGGATTGCCCTGATATACACTGCGGCAGAGCCAAGAGGACTTACTGGCAGGGGAAGGGGAGGGGAAATGGAAAGAAACGTGATCTTGTAAGGATGGTACAGTTTCGGCTGAGATGGGGCTCCAAGTTTCCAACGATTTCTCGATGATGATGATGATGATGACGATGATGATGATGATGATGATGATGTGTGTGTGTGTGTGTGTGTGTGTGTGTGTGTGTGTGTGTGTGTGTGATGAGAAACCTCTTATGAAATATGGAAAAGCATATAATTGTAGGAGAATTCAAAGTTTATTTCATAAAACATTGGTTTTGAAATGGCTGAGATATCCAAAAATCAGGCAATCCTGATAAAAGGTGACTGGGACCCACCTTTTATTGAGATCGCTTTGTTTTACTTTGTTTTGCGATATCTCAGCCATTTCAAAACCGATTTTTATCAGATAAACTTTGAACTCCTCTTAGAATTGTATGCTCTTTATCTTTTCATAAAGCAGTTTCTAAGTATCTTGCAAAATGTTAAATGCTGAATCCTCACCTCAACCAATATTATACCATACCTTTAACCATGGGCGCTGCAGCATTCTTTTCAAAGGGATGTATATGACGCTGCACATTGTATTTGTCCATAATTATTATAACTGAGAAAGGTTGATTCTCAGGTTGATATTCTTTATATTTGAAGATGGAAGTTCGAAGTATAGGTCATTCCGTCCAATAAGATGCACAATCATTTTAACCGTCATGCAAGCGCATTACAGCTTAGGGTTCGGGGCTAGGACGACGTCCCAGTCTGCTCCCAGGCCTATGAAAATAATTTCCTTTCATACAGAAATCATTGTTCTTATATTAATTATTGTATATACATCTTTGAACGTTCAGTGGATGTTCAAGCGAGTATGGAAAAATATTTGGAGCTTCGTGAATGCTAAACAGGCATCATAGTAATCGCTAGACCACTAAGGTTTAGTTTCAGTGAGCCATAGTTGGAGCATTGTGTATTTAGTGATATAAGCTATGGTTGATGCCGGTGCTCTTGTTCTATCAATATTTCTGCAAAGTCGTTGCTATAGTAATCACCATGCCCTAGGGGAAATGTGACTTTGTATAACCAAGATGCTAATGGCAAACAAAGCTTTAAACTGAAAGAGATATTTTCAGACACTTATTTCAAGTTTTTACATTATTTCATTATAAATACATGGCAGATTCCGGAACTTTTAAGTGTTACCATGGCAACAGAGAGTGTTTATCATCCCCATTTCGATTGCATTTGAACAGGTGGCTGTAAGTCCATAAATTTTTAGTCAGTTTTGGCACCTTTGCTACTGTAAAATGAGTAAAGATATATTTTTTTTCAAAAACAATGTGTTACCATGGCAACATGAGAAGAAATAAGAGAATAACTTTTATTGCAATAGAACAAGTAATTCCAGTACTAGTTATGAAGTGAGCCACTTTTCTTGAAAATTGGTATCATATCATTGGAAACACGCGATTTTTTTAATGTTGCCATGGCAACGGGAGAAGACGCCAGATTTCAGAAAGGCTCATTAGCAAAATCTGTTTGAATATTATAAGCCGAATGTGGTGCTTTTACACAGATTGAACAACTTGTCCATTGTGTTAGCATGAGAGAGAAAGGGGGGGGGGGAGAAGACCGCGTTCTTGTTAGCACGAACTATGAGGGACAAAAATGGAAAAATAAAAGTAATTTCTTCATTTTTTAGAGTAAAAGCAGAAATAAAACTTACATAGCACATCATGATGTTTTCAACACATCCCTTTGTTTCACCTTAAAATTCCTGGGATCACCACCAAAATTTAATCATCTGCTACTTGTGTCGTTCTCAACCTTTCCTGGTAAGTTTCATCCATATCCGTTCACAACTTTTTGAGTTTTTGCACACAGACAAATAAATGAACCAACCATGCAACCAACAAACAAACAAAAAAACACAGATGAAAAGATAAACTCCTCCCTTGGCGGAGGTAATAGCCATATTCAGACATATTTCTAGTCGGAGTAAAATCTTATGGCACAGCAATTAAAATTATTCCAGTTGATACTTATCTTACCACTACCCTGTGTGCACACAACGGTCATGGAAAGAAACTCTGACCAATTTGCCACTGCCTTTGTGGCTATCACCGTTGAGGGTCGGTGTAACTTCTGGAAGTGGTAGTGCTGCACACGTTGACCCTACAATTGTTTTTAACAGTGGCATTTGTCTTCTCCATTCTTGTTCATGAGAATTTCTGAGTGCTAGCTTCTTCATCATGATTGGCTAGGTTAGAATTGTACTGCACGTGCATACTTGCAATATGCCAACATTGCGATTTGACCCTGAGAAGTTTTACTAAGGTCGTAAGGTTTGTATGATCATAGATACTCCGAGGGCTTGTCCGCACGAGCAATTTACTCCGACCTGCTAGTCATGGTAGCAAGATACTCCTGAAAAAAATGCAGGAGTATCTTGGTCGGAGGAAGAGGTCATGGTATTGTTCCCCCGACTGGAGGAAGTTACCACGACCTTGTTCAGACGGGCACTACTCCGACCTTTCCTCCGTCCTTCCTCCGACCAAGCCTCCTCGGACTCTACCTCCGCAGTTACTCCAACCAAATTTGCCTTCGTCTGAAGTAAGGACAAATTTTATCCAAGGTTTACCCCCAGGGACAAGATGTTTTGCTCACCTATCAAAGGAGAGGGTTTGCTACCTCAAGGGAATTGTGAAGGAGATCCTTTATCCCTTTCAAAGATGCACATTATTTCTGAGAGGTCCAAATGTTTTTGCTGGAACGACTCTTTCATGATGCCTGAAATACTAAAGTCAGTATGGGCAGGAAATAATCGCTTGAGTTGTTTGCTTCTGGCAGACCCTTCTCATATTGTGTTCATTGGCTCATCAAATTCTGTTTGATGTCAAAACAGAAACAAAAACAAAACAAATGAGATAGAGTCCCATTATTTTTATATTTTCTTGGAAGCAAATTTCACATGAATTGCAATACAAAATTGTATGTGCAAAGATAAACTGTTATTTATGAGAAACAAAGGACTAACAACTTGTTTAATAGCTCTTTAAATTTGTCATATCCATCCTAATGCATTGATCTGAGCAATGAAGAAATCATAAATCATAATACACTCCAGTTCTATTTATGCTACCAAATAGTATGATTGTTTTCATGTGTAGTAGGTACTGAACCAGCTTTTGTTTTCTGTTAATTTGTGGATTCGTGCATTGGTCTAGATATGCAGTGCGGCAATCTTGACCCATCACCAAAAATTTGTCAGTGGTTTACAAATGTATAAGACTGAACATGTGTACACAATACCTGAACCCCCTTTTGGTATTGCATATTACTACCCATACGAGGTAGTTTTGCGGGGCAATTGCAGTTGGTATTTTGCTCGGTCGTCAAGGTCAGCAGGTGATATTAGTGCATATCACCCTCCATCCGGGTCTCGCCATTCACTTTATGCAAACATTGCGGTCAATCACAAAGAGGAGACATTCACAAATCTGCGACACACATCGCTCGCGGAGAGGTTTTGCGATGCAAATTCCATACGTTAGCACGTAAAAAATGAGGATGGTTGCTGCGACTGTGTGAGCGCGCGGCATACCTGATTGTGCATGGGGTTGTGTGCAAGCATGTGGGCGTAGTTGAGCGCAGTGGGGTAGGGTTCGACCTGACGCCGAGTGGATTTGTTACCGTAAATTGGGAAGTTTACATTGTAAATTGTAATGTAACTGCTCGAAGATGCCTGAAATACCTGAAAATGGGTAATAATAATAATATGGACTGTCCTTTTGGGGATACAACATTCATTGCCCTCACTAGAATAGTATTGCCCTTGTCTTCGACTTGGGCAATACAATTCTAGTTCAGGCAATAAATGTTGTATCCCCCTCAAGGCCAATCCATATTACTAGTATATTAATATGTGTCTTCATGTTTACATTGTACATGGACTGAAGTCGTAAATTTTTTTTAGACGCCAAGAATAATTTTTTTTTCTTCTCCTCTGCAGTATTTATTTCTAGGATCCACCCAAGCCCCCTCTCCTTTACTTCTTTAATTTCAATTTTCTTCCTGTTCTTCTTCTTTTCTCTGTTTTCTCTCCCCCCCCCCTCCCTCTCTCTCTCCCTTCTCTCAACATTGTCTCATCTCTCCTGGACTTACCTTTCCTTCGCGGGATCCATCCTTTCTCTATTGATTCCGCATTCCATAGTCCACATTGTTTCGCCGACTTCGTTCTTCTCTTGGCTTCATGAATCTCCACTTCTCTCTCCCATCTCCATGATTCTCCAACATTCAACTCCTCCCTCTTCCTCTTCCCTTCTATTTCATCTTTCCCCTTCTAACGATGTCCGAACATCTTACTTGATTCTCGCTCTATTCTTCCTTACCACTCTCTCTGTTCCTTTCTCTGCCGTCTCCACTAGTGCAACTTCGACTTCTAGCCCATCACTGTCCCCCACTCTTCATTTTTTGCCCTCCTTACAACCCCCATATGTCGCTTCCCTCTTCAATTCTCCTCTTTCTACGCTCTTCTTCTGCCAAACAACAATCCGGTTAAGGACTACATACACATGGTGTCACCACAAATCTTTCTCCCTCAAGAATAAAATCATTTATAACTGAAAGTGGTCACAGAATCGAAAAGTTGAATGGATTTGAAATTTTGCTTATTTGAAAGTGTTTAAGAATGTTTGTTATAATTATTTGTTGGAGTCAAAAGGGGCCTGAGCTTTCGATCCTGGCAGAATCTTCATCAGAGGCAAAATGACAAACAAGCAGGGAAGGCAATCACATATAGGACTTCACACAAGAACAGACAGGGACAGGCAGGGTACACAGAACAAAGAAAACAAAGGAGAGGGTGGGAGGTCATGGGCAAGGAGCCCAACAGGTAAAGGGAGGGGGATTAGAGCAGGAGGTGGACAGACAAAAGGCAGAGGAGGGGGACAGACAAAAGGTAGAGGAGGGTCAGTAATGATCATGAGGATCAAGGGGGGCAACCATTGAAGGAAAAGGATGAATAGGGAGGCAACATCAAAGAAGATAAGGAACACCAGAGGGATAAAGAAAGGGAAAGAGTGAAAAAGCAATTTTGATTATAATTAAGTAAATAATTATTTGTTGTTGATTTTTCCCAATGAAGCTTATCAGCATGTTGTTCAACTTTCAAATTATGTTTATAATTTTTATTTTAATAAGCAGAGCATTATATTTTTCGTTAAATGTGTGACTGTGTATGCAAGAGTTGAATGGCTGCATAAGATGAGTATGTGGGTTTATCTGTATAGACATGTGGATATGATGTGCACGTGTAGGTGTGTGTACCGGTATATTATGTGTATGCGTGTGTGTGCGTGTGTGTGTGCGTGTGTGTGCATATGTGTGCGTACGTGTACATTGATAACTATCATAATGGCTATCATTTGAAAGTAATATATTTTGTATAATGATTGGTATGAACTGTTTATCATTTTAATATGATGCTGTGTATTTGTTATGTTAATGTAATTGGTATTCGTCATCGTTGAAATGTTCATGCAGTATATGTTGTTTGATGTAATTGATATGTTTTTCAATGTGATGCATTATAATTTAGCCTTCAGGCTACTTCTTTGCATGTTTGTTTCAGTAAACCATTACCAAATCAAAATCAATTCAAATTCAAATTTGGCAGGACCGAGGGTGCGAAACCCAATGAGGAAACCGGCACAGAAGGATGTGATGTTGTAGAGCGCCCCCTGGCTGCTCACGCTGCACAAGAAGATGTCAGCGGGGCAAGAAGCGTGGAGAGCGATGAGGAAGACCTTCAACCAAAACGGAAGAGGAGGAAAGAAGGCTGCAAGGAGGATTGCGCCGGACAGCCGGCTTTCTTCTTCAGCATGCCGTCACACAGCGTGAAGGATACTGACTGTCCAAAGTAGGTTTTCTCATGTCACCTTTTTGCGGGGGGCTAGTTTCTTCGAAGGTTTCTTACTCAATCAGATCTCATTCTGACAGGGTTCAACTGTCTTGTTTTTGAAAACTTGGGAGCTCCTATACTGAGTAGAGACCTTGGCCTATTTACGAGGTACTATCATAGAAAGTCACATTCATAGCAGATTCTATGGCTTCTCCTAAAAATAAACCAAGGTGATTGGTTGTGTGTATGCCATCAAATATGTTTCCTTGCTCTTCACCATTCCATCTCAGAGGATACCTTTCTGCTGTTTGTTGCTGTGCAAAAAAAAAGTTTCTTATCATGTAGGTTGGTTATCCTGAAATGTACATATTCCCTATACACTGTACCTGTTTACCTTTCAATCGGAAAATGAAGTAGGGTTTGTTTATCGACAGACATTTGTTTTTCTGAAGGTCCGTACAGCCTAAAATGAAACGGGGTTTATATTTTCCGAAGGTTCGTTAGACCTAAACTGAAATAGGGTTCATTTTTCCAAAGATGTATTAATCAGAAACAAAATAAGGTTTGTCATTCTGAAGATTTCTTCTGCCAAAAACGAAGTGAGGTTTGTAGATCCAGAACCGAAATAAGGTTTGTTAATCCAAAAATGAAAAGAACATGCGTAACATTACAACAAACCTTTGAAATGCGACAAACCTTTCATCATTTTCGGATTATTGAACCATCAGAAGAACAAGCCTTTGGAATAATGAACTGTAATCTTTTGTTACTATTATCCATGTTTAACCCGTTGAGGACGAGTCCCGAGTATACTCGGGCACGTGTCTATGGGAAATGCGTGTTGTAGCTAAATCAGTCCGTCCTCAACGGGTTAATGTTTTATGTAGAGCTGATGAAAATGTCTTTCATTTTAATCCTTTGATGTTTATAAATAAGTGGGTGTTGTGGTTGTTGAACTTTCATAAGTTTCTTTTATTGCTGAACTGATTGTTGTAAAATGACAACACATTTTAGAATTATGGAGTTCCTGTTTGTCTCTGGATTGGGCTTTGTTTTGTTGTTAATTTCTGTCTTATGTCGTCGAATGAATTGACTGTGC
>NW_027273699.1:0-13236 GCF_040938485.1 Diadema antillarum | reverse complement strand
CAGGTGTTATCGTAATGGCTTGTCTATGTTGTTAAAAAACAGCCATCAATTTGAATAAAATAATACCCCCATTCCGCAGAGAATTTGTTCTTATCGGTCACTCATCGGAAGCAAAGTTTGTGCTTCCGGCCGCCCACCAAAGTGTATCGAATCGCAGTCTGATGAATCCGACTTGATTGGTAATCTATTAGGTGAGTGGTAGACGTGTGGCGCGTGATCCTCATCGGACGATACGATCACCGCCCGACATGTCTGACACTGACTTGATAGTCGACGAACGCAAGTCATATTCATCAGATTGCGATCCGATACGCTTCGGTGGGTTGTCAGAAGCGATAAACTTTGCTTCCGATGACTGACCGACGACAGAAACTCTCTGTGGAATGGGGGTATAAGACATGTCACACCTAATCCTTATCGTACGAACTTGACCCGATAGTTAACCAACACAAGGCGGATTGCGTATTGTAATCGGACTGTGATTGATACACTTCATGTTGGTGGGCGGGTGCGATAAATTTTGCTTCTGATGAGTGACCGATGAGAGAAAAACTCAGTGGAATGGGGGTAAGATAGACTGGCTAACAAAACACATCCTGCGTGTAGTTAAAAAATAATGGTACCATGCATATACAACTGCGTAAATTCAAAATAAAGTTCTTGTTGATGCAGGTGTCACACTCTCCCGAACTTGAACGAAGATGGGCACAAGGTAAAGGGGGAGTGATGTTTAAATTCGGCCCGGGGCCCTGTTTCATAAAGCTGTTCGTTAAGTTACGAACAACTTACGAGCAACTGGTAATCAGTTCTGATGTGCTATACATACAATGTACTTCCATAATTCAGCACAAGAACTGATCACCACTCGCTCGTGAGTCTTTCGTAACTTTACCAACAGCTTTATGAAACACCCCCAGATCGTATAAAAATCGTGCTATTCTTGAGAGTTTCTCAGGTTTCAGCAGCAACTTTGTGACCGGTGATAAAATCTCTGGAAGGCCCCCCAAAAACTGCGCAAATACCTTGCGAGGGTTAATATTTGTGTTGAATTCATGTATCCATTCTGTCCCTCGTGTAAGGGCCATTGCACCCTCACCTATCTCATGGTGTGTGTCCTTCGGGTAAACTTCTTGATAAAAATTTGCATCTTCGTGTAACCTTCGTATGTGGTTTGGGTGCCTCAGTGTGACCTTTTGTAGGCATGGTACACGTAATTGCTTCTGCTGTTGAGTGGCTGTTGACTAGTTTCGGGGCTGAGTTCGCACAAAATTTAAAATTTCATAGTTTTATGGCCATCTTGTGTCAATATCTGGACAGTGTGACGTATGCCAACACAATGACTTCTCGTCATAAAACATGTGTACGACCATGGGGATTCACTGTGTCTGCAGGAATCCCAGGATGGGGTAATCCCACACCCCAAAACACCTGTCCCCTGGGCCACGCCCTGAAAGGATAGTCTCTGTCATCAGTCATGCTGCATAACTGAAGAGCAAGTATTGAACAAGCAATGTATTGGCTGTCTTCACACACATCAGCAGACATGCAAGTACAATGTGTGGGGAGGATAAAATGTACCGGTAATCACACAACTTTCTTAATTTCTTTTTTTTTTTCTTCCTTTAACTCAAGAGGAAAGATACATCAGTGTTATCAGTGTTTCCTCAAGTGCAATTATAGAAAATACTACCATTCATTGTAATCTTTTCACTATATTAAATGCTGCATCATGTACATTCAGTTGTATTTCAATAAGTCACTTGAGACTACACTGTACATCGATTTCACTGAACTTACGATATGTAGTACAGTGTATAACAAGATAATCTGTTCTCTTAACTTTAAAGAATGATAATTCAAGCCTCTCTTTTGTTAGACTTGATATTAATGTATCTAAAACAGAAAAAGAAAACAAAAATGACATCTTCTTAGGGTGTAACTCGATACAACTTCCAAGAAAGCACCATTATCCACACACTCTCGCAGCCACTCCTTGCACATGCCGTCTCCTCTTGATGCTGAAATTGTCATCATCATGGTATCCACGATCCCATGGCAACCATCTTCCATTCATCTCTTGTCCTTTGTGTTCTTGGTTGGGAGTGGGGCATTGTCCTCCCTGAGGAGGTGCTCATGAATTCTTAAAGCTTTAAAGGGAGTCAACGGAGGTGGATAAAGAGTGAAACATGATGTAAAGACTGTAAATCATGGAGGAACAACATTTATCACTTACAACACCACTAAATTTGGAGAAGAAAAAAAAAACCTCTGTAATCTCCTGCTCATAAATTTGACATGCATGATTATGTTTCTTTGTACATCGAATCTGTGTTACTTTATTTTAGGGGATCACTATGAACAAGCCTCTATTGTGTGTTTTTGTGGTTCCTCCGCTATCATATTCTCTGTTTGTTTGCTTGCTTTTGTCTTTAATTTTTGTCTTTTTTGTATGACCAATGATGCTGTTGTTGTTTTAATGCTTGATGTGGAAATTAACGCAATTCAAATCATGGAAACTCTTTTGTTTGGTGAATGAAAACTTCTAGATAATTATGACCTTTTTCCCCTTTCCCTTTCAAAATATTGTATTCGAGTTGCGGGTAGAAAGGACATCTTCCAGTCCCACAAAGAGAATTAAAACATTCTTCTTGCTTTGAAGTAAAAAAAAATCATGTTTTGGCATTCAACAAAATAGTACACATATATTTCAGGGATATACAAGAAGACTTTTCTGTGTACATGGGATCTATTAATATTCAATGCTGTCAGAAATTTGTGCAAATAGCATGTACCTATTGTCTTTCCAAGCTGCCCATGTTATCAGAAAGCAATTTCTGTCACAATTAGCATCACAACCATGCTGAAGGTGTTTATAATTATAAATCCAATATCCTTTGGCTTCGCAAGACACTTTTCTTCTGTTGATGAATTTAACGCTTTGGGGCAAAATCACAATCATCTCAAATTCAATCATGTGAGAAACAAAAATATTCTTGCTGAACTATAAATTTGGAGCAAGTCAATTGCCTCTCACGGATGTAGTACTGTTCACAGCTACATGAACATTGAGATAATCAAAAAACAAAGCAAGGATGACAATACACCATGAACGAAGCATTATTAAATCACTGCAGACTTTTGCAAATGAAAAATCCACTTTGACAGAAGCCGAGTGCCTTTGTTCTGGATATTTCATCATGCAATTTTGATACATCCCTGCCTTTGTGGAGTAATGAAATGAAATGAAATGAAATTTCATAACAAAACCATGATTTGTAATGAAATCAAATTTCATTTCAATGAAATGAAATAGAATACCAGCAATTAAAATAAAAAATTGCTAAAGGCCCGGTCACACTGCCCAAAAGTCGCGTAAACGCATGAATCACGGAAGAAATTCGAGCCTTAGGCGATACATGCGCGATTTGCGCATTTCATGAGTTTGTCTGACGTGAAACCTTTGTAGTTGTCAGCCGATGTGCACTGGATCGGCGCTTTACGCGATGCCAGGTTTTCAGCAGCTCAAAACTCGGCTTCGTGTAAAAGTTTACGCAGTATTGCGCTGATTTACGTAATTTTTCCGTAGTTTGCGTAGTTTTCACGCGGACAATGCGCGAAATATGCGTGGAAAATCAGTGATCGTTCGCGAAAATGTTTGCAGCTATCGCGTTCATGCGCAAATCATGCGCGATTCATACGCAGTTCATTAGTGTTAACGCGCAGATTATGCGTGGTTTACCGTGGACCTCAGTCAACCACGTATTCGCCCTATTTGGGGCCTTTGCGTGCCTATGCGCTTAGAGTGCGTGGTTTTGTTAGTGATTTTTGCGTGATCTTTCCGTAGTTCTTGCGCATTTCATCAGTGATTTTCATCGCGTAAATCAGCAAAAATTCTCGACGGACAAGCACGCATAACCAAATTTCTTGCGTGATTCATGCGTTTACGCGACTTTTGGGGCAGTGTGACTGAGCCCTTAGTTACAGTAAACTTGGTGTGTTTAAAAGAAAAATCTTGCTGCATATCAAACGTCGGACTTGTGTATAAAGCTGAAGTCAAAGTCAATCTGGCAAAGTTGATTCAAATTCCTAGACTCAAGTATTGAAATCAT
This sequence comes from Diadema antillarum, assembly GCF_040938485.1. NCBI lineage: Eukaryota > Metazoa > Echinodermata > Echinoidea > Diadematoida > Diadematidae > Diadema > Diadema antillarum. The sequence goes on along the minus strand of NW_027273699.1, from coordinate 9,127 downwards.
GCATTAACTGCCATCATGTTCATCAAATATTGCATTAATGTACATGTAAGTCGATACCTTTGCCAATCCACATACGTGCAATGGAAGGCTTGACTGTACTGTATTCCTGACTTACCATGTACTCGCAATAGTCGCATACCACATAAATATGTGAATATTTTTCTTTGTAATGACAGAAAATTGTTAAGAGACAAGTCCAAATTCAATAAACATATGTTGTGGGAAATATCATTCCCCATTGTCTGAAAGAGGCAAGTCAAGCATTCTTTTATTATGCGAGAAAAATGAAAATCTGTAGAATTTTCTTCATGTTTTCTTTACATCATTGTAAAGATGTGACATCACAAGCTGTATTTAGACTTCTCAACCAGCAGTGACTGAGCAGAAACTGCAAAAATTCACAACTTTTAAAAGGATTGTCCGATTTTCCTCAAACTCTCACTGATGTTTTCTACTATTATTGCTGCATTCACTCAATCCACATGTCTATGAAGGTGGACTTGTCCTTTAATCAATGATTAAATATCCAATTTCTAATCTTTTTTTCCACATGTGATGTGACTTTCTGAAACTCTACTTTATCTTTCCACATTCTTTACTTAAGATTTGATTCATGAAAGTACAAATATTCATCTCTCACAGTGTGAATGCCTTTGGATTGATAATGTTGTTATGAAGATGAAATGTGACCCTGCATCACAACACCAACAAAAAGTCGCCAGACATAGATTTTTAGTTAAGAGCAGATTCTGAAAGAGCAGAATCTAAGCTTTAAAATGATGTATAACTCAATTCAAATGGATTATCCTAACTTATCTAAATATTGGACAGAAAGGACACACTCTGGAAAGTGTGAACTGAGAAAACAGGCTCTGAAGTACAGGGTGTATTCAAGTTTACCGAGCTGTGCTGGCTGTGTGATAAATGGAACAAAAAACAGTATGTTGACCACGGAGCAACAAAAATGAAGGGATTATCAGATTAAGCTAAAATTAAGCATGCTTCATTAACACATTCTGTAGATGATTAATGCCAACTTTCAATGCAGTAGCATCATTCTTTCAAAAGTTATTGGAGTTGAAAGTCAAGAGTATGGACAGGGTTTTTAAGAAATGAGAAGAGGGTTCTATGAGGAACACCTATTCATACTATTCCACCAAAGAGTGTTGGAGGAAAAACTGCTGAAAACACAAGTTCCTGTTTGTTTTATGATCCCAAACTTTAATATAATATAGAAAAATACTTGCTCTTTTCAGTAAATATGAAAAACTCAAGATTGGTTAGGTTGACCCATTTCTCCTATTTTCAGTCCTCACACAAAATCACTGTGTGCGACTTTGTGTTCGTTTTGTGATGCACGGTCACAAATGAACAAATATTTGACAAATGGAGAGCATCATATTTACCATATCTGCCATCTTCATTCAACACTCCTTGTGCTACTGCTTTCTCTAGCAAAACCTTGACATCTTCACCAATCTTCAGTAACTGAGGATGAAAATAAAAATATTCTGAGCATGTCACTTCAAGGAACTCATCAAAATGAAAGCAAAAGAAATGAATACATTACAGGGGCCAGGTGAGTTTTGACACTAACACACTCACATAACAAACACACACACACACACACACACACACACACTCACACACACACACACACAAGAAAACTATGTGTACTATGACCATCAAACCATTCAGAACTGCAGCAACGTTGAGAAATGTGGAAGCTTTGTCCATTTGTACACCAGTCCATGACTAGCACAGTGTACGGGGCACCTGACACAATATATCTGTGGTATGTAATGTTACAAACAGTATGATTTAATAAAACCCTGAACATATGTTTTGCATGATTCTTCCATATCATATAGCTGTCTAGTGCATATCATATCACACAAAATGATACAAACTGTATGATTAAAACTCTAAACATATGTTTTGCATCTTCCATGTCATATGGCCATCTACATATAATTATGGCATACAGTGCATGGGATATGCATATCTTAAAAAAAGGGTACCGTAATCCAACTTTGGAGGACTACTATTTCATAATTGTCAGCTATGGAGAGCGCAGTGTTGGTTGTTAGGAAAGGGGAGCTCTTCTTCTTTCCATTGATACCTAATTATCTTAACGAACGTCATGCATGACAGAGCACAGGAACTTTAAAGACAACAATGACAAATTGCACTTTTTCCAAGTTTGCGTGTTTAGGGTTTCCTCTAACCTTTTATTGTTTATCACCTTTAACATGGCCATGTTGTCGATAACTTGGTACTTCCCATAAAGGCTAAACCATCATCCATTTTTCTCTCTTCATATTCAAGACATGGTTTGTTTGCTGCGAGCTATGTGTTGAATAAGAACAGAGAAAAATGGACTGTGTGGGTTGGCTTTAGTTGGAGTGACCAAGTTATCAGACAGATGGCCATGTTGAAGGTTATGGACTATACGATGTTAGGAGAAACCCTATCCACAAACCCTAAACACAAACCTGCATTCATACAGGCTGGCCTATTGGGCCACTTTCATTGACAGATCTCATCCATGCAGTTAGACATGAACCGTTCCTTCACAATAACAAACTTGGACTAGAAAGCGACTGGTATGCCTCCGCCATAATGCATGATTCTCCTAATAGGTCTAAATAGTACATGTGGACAATGTGTGATTACATTTTCACAAAATTGACAAAATGTTAAAAATGACAAGTTTGTCACAAATGTGTTGAATGCTCACCTTCCTTGACCTAGGTTTAATTGGATGAATAGGAGAGCATGTATTTGGGATTTACGGACTTTAACTTGAATTTGACCCATTCATACGTTTATGCATTGAGTAATTTTCAAGGTATGGAGAAAAAGTGCAATTTCTGTATTGAATAGTATATTGTTACCATTTCTATCTGGCCTTTGACCCTAAATTCATAAGATAATCACTGTCAGGCAGAAGATGCATTTGTAGTACGTTTCAAGATAACTTGAGCCACTTCCGAGATATGGAGGAAAAATTTAGTTCAGCACTTTCCCTTGATCTTTGACCTTTTTGACCTTTGAGGCAAAAACAAAAGAAAAAAAACTTTCCAGAGAATCTCTATAAGGTTAAACATGCATACACCTAGTGTAAAAAAAATAATCCTGCTGGCATTGCATAAACATGAGGGAAATATTTAGTAAAATTTTGAAGTGTTGCCCTTGACCTTTGACCCCATGAACCCTAAATTCTCTAGATAATCACTGCCAGTCAGTACATACTATGTTCCATGAAGAGACCTTGAACAATTTCTAAGGTACAGAGAAAAAAGGTGAAGTTTTAATATTTTTACTTGACCTTTTGACCTTTGACCTTTGACCTCATGACCCAAACTTTCACCAGAGAATCTTAATTGGGTAATACATGTATACACTAAGTTTCAAGAAAATATCTTCAGGCATTGCATAGATACAGTATGATGGAAATAGTGAAATTGTATGTATTTGACCTTGACCTTTTGACCTTTGACCTTGAGCATGTGCACCAAAAAGTTGATAGGCACAACTTCACTCCCTAATACACATACATGCCAAGTTTCATTAGGATACCTCAAAAGGTTTTGACAGTTACCTTGTCCACAAAATTAATTACCGACGGACGGAAGGACGGACGGACGGACGGACGGACGGACGGAAGGACGGTCGGAACGGACGGACAACCCGAAAACATAATGCCTCCGGCACCACTTCGTGGCGGAGGCATAAAAAAGTGCAATTTGTCATTGTTGTCTTTAAAGTTCATGTCCTCAGTCATGTATGACATTTGTTAACAATCAGGTTTCAATGGAAAGAGGAAGAGTTCCCTTTCCTCACTACTAACATTGTGCTCTCCATATCTAGCAGCCCTTGAAAGTTGGATTACTTTTTTTTTTATACGTACAGGTACTGTATAATGTTACAAACTGTATGATTAAAACTCTTTACATACAAGTCCATACATCTGCAACATGTATTCATGTACACGTAAATGCAAAAAACATTAACATTGCTGAAACTGCTTCACTATGTGCAGTTTAGAGATGATCATCGCACTTAAATTGTCTTGAAGGGAGACTAGCTAAATAGGTACACTTGCGGACTATCAACCTTCAGAACTGTAAACTCATTTCCCCTCGCATGGGTCAATCCATTCCCAAAGGGGGCCATCAAACGCCTCTCCATTATTGATAATGTTGATATGGGGAAGATTAAATGTCCTCTTCTTTTCAAACCTCCCTGTGCCCGTTTCCTGTTAGTAATTTATAAACATGGTATCTGATAATGCGTAATTCACTCACGTGCGCGTAGCGGATGCATACCCGAATCTAGCGCAAAATCAATCCATGTCCTGACATTCAATTCATTACATTTTCCACATAGTAAGTGAAAATTATAAGATTTATAAATTTGTAGCTTACATAATGCAAAATTTCCAACCTTTTTCTTTTTTTTACTTGCCTTGACATTACAAAATTATATCATTGATCATAGTTTTTTTCATTGCATTGTTGTATCATGTGCATATAATATTCAAAATCAGTAATCATGTGTTGGAAATTAAATAAAACGGAGGATATACAATAAATATAATACTAAAAGTGGACGAATCAACAATAGGTCTAAAGGAATTTCAAGGGCCTATTCCTGTCAGATGAATTAAGTAACAATTCAGATTAATGTTACATAATAAAACATTAGAGACTACATTGGACAATATAGATGACAAAACATGCGATATACGCGCGATTGGGCAAAATTTATCTTTATCTTATTCATGCTTGTGTCAAGCGAAGTTACTGATTCGGGAGAAACTGTTTATACTTCCTTTTAAAGGACAAAAGACTAACCATGCTAACGGTGCATTTGATATCACATAGCTGGTAAGTCATCCATTAAAGAGGGCTAGTGCATCTTACAGTACGTCTAGAAACATTGTATTGATGAAATGGAAAATATAGACCTATTTACTTATTACTTTGACTAGTACTGTAATTTGCAACTCTCGTATCGTTTTCAGCAGTGTTCAGTGAAACAATAAATTGTCAAAAAAGGCAAGATATTATTAATATAGTATATAGTTAATGGAAGTACAGGTAAGAAATTTTGTTTCATACACTGATCAAAATTTTTTTTAAAACAAGGGCTCTGTGTGGGTTTTTGACTGTGATTGGGTGATGATTATTATTGCACGTTGTTGTAAGATATAAATACGGTTTAAAAGAGATTTAGCACAGTTTCCCAGATGATATTTCGATACATGAAATGGTGCAAGATCATGGTGTAAAATAAACTTCAAAATATATTAGAGGGAACTATTTCACTTTTTCTATTCATTGCTCCAATCACCCTCGATACTTAAAAACATACCTCCACATGGATTTTCTATGTCGGGTGATCGCCAAGCGTTACTCCTAAAAATTTTGTCGAAGGTAACAGACGAATTAGAAGGGGAGACAGATAAAAAGCAGAAGACGGAAGTGCCACAAAAAAAAAAGAGGAAACGAGAATGACGAAGAAGAAAAAGAAGAAGAAGAAGAAGAAGAAGAAGAAGAAGAAGAAGAAGAAGAAGAAGAAAAAGAAAAAGAAAAAGAAGAAAAAGAAAAAGGAAAAGAAGAGTCGGAGAGGAGGAAGACGGGAAAAGGGAAGAAGGAGGAGGAACAGATTGAAGAGGAGATGGTGAAGAAGAAATTTGAGACAACAATCGAATGGAATGTGTGCGAAAAAAAATGCTTTAAATGAGCTTTCCAGCAAGGGTACAATTTCGAGTTCACTTTTTTGTCGTATTTTCTGTTTTTTTTCCCCTCTCTGTCCATTTCTTTAATCGGTGGGCGAAGCTATCCACCACACAAACACTAGTCTGTGCCATCAATCTATAAATAACCTGACCTTAACCTTCGGAGGTGGGACTCACGTTTACCCATTTTACACCACACACAGTAATAACCGTTGTGGTGGGCTATAAGCCGGATATTCTTTGTGCTTTAACATTGAAATTTATTGTAGGAATTTTAGTCACGTGGGCTGCCAAAATCACGTCATCCGATTGAAATGACTCCAGTGTATGACCATGGAGCTATGATATCCTTGGTATCATCAAAACTTTGGCATATAATTGGTGAATGTGAACGCCCCCTCCCCTCCCCCGACACAAACACATCAACACACACATACATGCATAACACACACACACACTGACTGATGGAATGCACACTGCTGGATTTTTTTTTTTTCAGAAGCAATCATTAAAAAACCTTTTTTTTTTCCCCACAAGACGTTGACACGCCCGTAGATTTTGCACAAGACTTACAAGGTTCTAACCAGGGCAGGAGATAGGTACAGGCCTACCTTCTTGGTTTTAACAAGGAACGGGCGAATCTTGCGGGTTACTGTTTCGGCACATGATAATAGATCACTTGACTAAGTGACAGATAAAAACGGATATATGTGACAGCTGAAAAATCAGTAGCGAAACAGTGGTTAAGTATTAGGAAGTGGAAATCAGATGTTACCAAGTGTAGCTCGTTTTGTCTCAACAATGTGATATGTTACCATAGGAAATGACCGTGCCCGCATATAAAGCTGTTGGTTTTTTTTTTCTTTTTGTTGTTGTTCTTTTTTCTGTTATGAGTGCTTGCTAACCTGATGATTATGTACTGTCACATAAACTTCATCTTTTAAAGCTGTAACTTCTGGACGACCTTCGACATTGAATTTTCTGGTGTGAATTTACTGTGAAATGGAGTTGATACCACCCGCCCGCGCGTGGTCGGCATAAAAGCCAGCCTGTTCCTTTTGTCAGGATCGCCCACGAGTTCGGGTCCCACTCGCACGAGGTGCTAAATCGCTTGTAACACTCCCTGTAACAAAATGTGAGAATATTCCCTTTTCAGTTCATGCAGTTTACTCATTATTGCAACCTGTCACTCTCTTTTTCCTTGTACACACATGTGCATGTCGAAGGAAAGAACACACATCAACGCATTTTTCTACTTGCATTTCGACACCCTTCCAACCACAACTCAGGAGATGGAGGTTATTTTTCTCCACCATATTATGAATGTTGATGAGAAATGCGAGTTGTTATGACTAGCGAGACCCGTCCCGAAGCAGTCTCGTGTCAGCGAGGCCATCCAATGTTTGCGGGTCAGAGTACGCATGCACTGCTAATCGGTAGATCAGTGGAGCTCAGCTTTTCATGTTTGACCTGACAAGTTTTATGCGCTGTTGAACAGTCAATCAAATAATCCCCCTTTTTTCCCCAGAGTACCATGCTTACTACGATAGCCTATAAGAAAGTTTTTTTTTTTCTTTCTTTATAGCGATCAAAAAGAAGTAAACAATATGTTAAGTGCGAAAAATGGAGGGACCCGCTAAAAAGACAAAGCTTGTAGAATGTAAGGCCCCTCTGGTAAAGAACATTTTCGTCTCTTGAGAATGAGAAGGGCTTTAAGTTGTCTCGAACACTATGGGTTTAGTGGCAATTTCAAGCCCTTATCATTTTCAACAGACGTTTTGGTGTTTTGAGTTAATGGAGATCAGATAGACAAGTAGGTCCAATGGAAACAACACTGAAATAGATCACTCTATAGAGACATTCAAGAATGCACCCGATAAGTGCAATAACCATTGAAACATAACATTATTGTTCAAAATAATCACGTTCCCAATACATCTGAGTATAATAAGCATGATAAGTGTATAGGTGCATGCCAAAGCTCTCGCATTTCATGGTTATGATAATGTTTCAGTTAAAGTCTAGTCGGTGTATAAAGCTCGATCATCGCCTTAAAGTTTCTCATGGACCTTCACATGAAATTGTCCCCACCTCCCCGTTTTTGACAAGATACAAAAATCAATAACAAAGAGATCAACGTAGGGCTTACATCCTTTATTTCACCTTGTTTGCAGGGCTGCAAAGAGCTAGCAATTGCGGAAGATTTTTTTTTTCCCCGTGGGAGTAGTCGATACATTATCGACCCAAAGCGTGGTGTTTGAGATACAATACCTCTGTGCAAAAAAAAGAAAACACAAAGAAAACACAAAAACAAAAAACAGCCAAACAAACAATCTAACAAACAAAACGAAACAAAGCAAAACAAAAACTGACAATATGTAAAATAACGAAAGAGTGTCAGTTGATGTCTCTATCGATCACTTGCAAAATCATTTAAGTTGACTTGTATGAATAGAGTAAATATGAAAAGAGTAAAAACATTTCCATTAAGTGAAAACATGTGCCACTATGAAACTTGTAAAACATGTACAAAGATTGAATTTTGACGTTATATGCTACCATGCTGTTCGATTCAATTTGCTAACCCTTTTCAGTCAACATGAATAAGAATACTTTACAAAATCAAGGTGTTTCTAATATATTTGATATATTATAGCAGTATAAAGTTGAATAGCCACTAAAGAAAAAAACGTGAAAACAAAAACAAAACAACCCCTAGTAAAGCTTGGCTGAAGGAATACCTTCATTACATTGTGTCGCGAATCTGTAATAAAGGTGACATTATAGTAGTTATTTTTGCCATCCTGTTCATCATTTTATTCATCTTTTCCATGAACCCGACTGTTTACGCCAGATAGAGCTTAATACTGTGAAGCGAGATATGTAACTAAAGTGGTGATAGTGATTTGATACATTTCTTTCAATCTCAAAACTTTTTCCTCTTTCTCTCTCACTCTCTAAATCTATCTTTTATATATATATATATCACTTTCTTTCTCTCTCAATTTCTCTCAATCTATCTTTCTCTGTATTTCTCATAGAGAAAAGTTCAAGCGCAATACACCATAGAAGCTTTTCGATCATGGAATTGTCCTTAGAAAGCATTGTTCATGGTTTCTTGAGGTCGTCAAATAGGCTGGAAAAGTAATTCGTTTCGCGCTCAAGATCTCGACCGTGGGTAAACAAAACGAAAAAGATGATGGTATAAAGAGAGGAGCTGAAATCGTATAGCACTCTAGCGGAAGGTGAATGCTGAAAACTCAGCACAATTACCCTGATCAAAATCGAGCGATTGAAATCAAACTTCCTTAGCGGCATTCTTCCTAGACGCCTAATTCACTTATTCCACGTCGGCTTGGTGGATTTTTGCTTCCCAATTCC
>NW_027273698.1:0-11015 GCF_040938485.1 Diadema antillarum | reverse complement strand
GGTGTTGTTGTTTCACTTTTTTTCAATTTTCTTTTCTTTTTGTTTTGTTTTGTTTTGTTTTGTTTTGTTCTGTTTGTTGTTGTTGTTGTTGTTGATTTTTTTTTTTTGGGGGGGGAACATTGTTCATAATACATACCATACAATGTGTGTCATTGTTCATGGATAGACACAGTAGATATAAATCAATCGATCCATAGATAGACAGATACATCTATAGATACAAACAAATATGGGGAGTATCATCACTTTACCCCTATAAAGTTGGAGATCATGGAATGCAGAAAAAAAAAACTGTGCATAAAGCCAACTTTGGCAATATAATTTTCACAGTTTTCTAACCTTTGGTTTTTCTTTTATTTATTTTCCTTGTAATGAAGTATGACAATTATCTATCGATTCAAAGCTTAGCATCTGGAGAATTCATATTTGCAAAAAAAAAAAATATCTCCCCTGTAAATTTCTGTCAGATTTTGTACAGATGTAAGACTTTAAACCCATCTAATCTTTGTCCAATTTAAAAATATAGATGACAAGATCGACATGTTCTCCAGCAAAATTTCTTCAGGACTCCATGGGATAAACACATACACAAGCACATTACTATGAATGCAGAGCTGAATACATGACTGATATCCATAATGACTATTAATTACTGTTTTCTTAACACACACAAACACACTGCCACAAAAAAATAGAGCTTGATGAACATAACAATGACATCCTTTGTCGTCAAACCAGGTATAAGATATCACTTTTCAGTCTCCTCTCAGTAGCAATTAATATGATTCAGGTGTCAAATTTAAAACCACTCATAGCTTATATTTCGGGGGAAAAAACTTTCCATGACCCCTAATTAAAGGCAGGTGCCTCTGGGGGAATAGGAGTGGTTAGCAAGTTCAATCTACTTTGTAACAACCCACCCTAAATCATTATCTTTACAGAAATAAGTCCCTCAACTATCCAGGGACATTCAGCTCCTCCTGTACTTCTGAACTGTGCAATCGAAACTCTTTTTTCCCCCTCTCTTCTCTCTCTTTACTATCACAGGCCCCTTACCCTCACAGAGATCAAACAGAAAGGTTTACCACAACTAATCTCACAGGAGATTATAAAAGTTTTTCCAGTATACAACAAATCCAGTGTATGGTTTCAGGAGACCGGCACAACTCGATTCTGAAATTTCCAGGTATATTTCAGAGGTTTGTTTGTTGTTTGTTTGTTTGTTTGTTTGTTTGTTTTTATCAGTCATTGATGTACAAGTCCACATTTGCAACAAATTAAAGATGGTCCAAGAAAGACTGAGACATAAGCTCAATTCGTAGCTTGAAGTGGTACCTCAAGACACTATGGTTTGATAGTTGACTCATAGATCAAACTATCTCTTGGTTAAAAGAACTAAGAAAAGCAAATGTATGCTGACTTTTAATAAAATACCTGGATCATCGCTTCTTTGGCCACAATAATATCTGAATATGTGCCAACTACCTTAAAATAATATTTGTACAATTTTTCTTCAGATTTCTTTATTCTCGTCAGATTTCCCAGCAATGTCTCAAATCATATTAGTGACATGGGAACATGCCAGTTATGCTCAGTCTTGGGAAAGGTGAATTTAAGTGTCTTTTCACATACTGTATATTGTAAAAGTGGATATTTTCGTGCAACTAATTTTTCGTGCTTCGCCGGGTGAGAAGAGTTTGGCGTGTTTTTAGTTCCGCGGAATCAAGATGTCACGCACAGGAACATATGGCACGCAAAAATATTCGCAGGCTTTTATTTTCGCGCTAGTTTCTGGTTGCACGAAATGCGCGAAAATTTCAACACTGCGAAAATTTCCACTTTTACAGTATGCCAAATATTTCACGAGGTTTTTATTTTCGTGAATTTCGCGAGTCAGGTGCTATTCGCGAAATTAAAGACACGCGCAAATATTGACTCTGATCCCGATGTGAATGTGACGTATGCGTGTACACTTCTCCGTTTAGTACAGGACTCCACGATCGCGAATTTAACCACTCGCGAAATCGTCGGGAAGTCCTGATTCGCGAAAATTTAGACTCGCAAAATATATGGCGTATACAGTAATCATATCTGTGCTCAGCAATGATTGAAAAAAAAAATGCCAGAATCAGAATCTTGGTTTGGCAGGTTTTGTTTTTTCTTTCTTTCTTTAGTGTATCCAAGTACAAGTAATCTGAAGAAAAATGACAGAAAATCATTATAAGATATGTGGCACATATTTACCATGTAGATAATCATGTGATTATGTATTAAAGTGATGAACTGAGGAAATCACAAAGCAACACAAGTCAATGTGCATTTGCATTGATGTAGTTCCTTTAACCTTTAAACAATGAACAGATCAACCAAATTCTTGAATTCGGTCAATTTCCTTCAACTGCTTAACATGTCCTCCTTTTCCTTTAACAGTAAAAGCACTGACACTCTTAAAGGCATAATTTACTATTTGCAGATGAAACAAAAACCCAGCATTAGTGCTTCAAAATAGTTCTAAAATGTGAGTTAGGGATAGAAACAACCAATGTAAAAATTTGAACAAGTATAATCAATGTTAAGTATATTGTTAAATATACAAAATGTGAACAATAGTTATAATCAAAATGTTTCCAGACTAAACTGTCTACAGTTATGGTTTAATGAGAAAAATAATGATATCTCCTTATAGGCTTTAATGCAAACAATTTATATGGTACTTGTAGGATGTTTTATGATACAATTGACCTACAAATATGCATGAAAAGTGATATCTTGAACATTTTTTAAAATCACTGCTCCCAAAGGAGGCAAACAGGACCTTTAATTGACCTAGGGTATAGACTCCTACATGAATCTTAATTCTGAGCAATTTGTACAAGAATAAAAGCACATATATTTTGACCCCCACCAAAAAAAAAAAAAAATGCCACTGTAGAGAACAACAAATAAATTAGTGACATCACATGTGTGTGTCCCTGGGAGGTAGATTATAAAGATGATCAGTGAAGCTATGAGCGGCACTAATCTAGTCGTTACACATCACATAAATCACTCGGTTGGAATGAACAGCTGGAAGTCACAAGAACGCATGAACCAAAGGGCTAATAAACGAATTATGGGAATTATATTCAGTAGACCGTGTTTGTAATAAAAAATACTACCTGATAATTGATTTCCATTGCATTCGGCCCCATGAAGACCAGTTGATAGTATCCTTGTGGGTATATGCTTCAATGACTATGATCAGGTGCAATTGACAAAACCTGATGAATTGGAGAGAGACTACACATCCACGGAATATGGAGAAAAGCTTAGGGTAGACTATAGGCGTGTCTTCATCAGCCCGAAGTTTCAAAATAGCACGCTATCTTGCGGTTACCAAACTAGTCCGATGTCAAAATAGCGCGCTATCTGTGTAGTGAAGACGCAGATAGCGCGCTATTTGATCGGGAAAATTTCCCCCAAAATCTTGGTCTAGTTCGTCAACTAGAGCGCTAATTCGTGAAATAGCGCGCTATCTTGGGTGCGTCTCCATCAGCCCGAAATTTTCTTGATCCCTCCACGCTTCTGGTTAGCCAGCTGGCAATGGAAAGCGCATGTACAAGCAGCTAGTGATTGTGTGTAGTACATTACATGCACGGTGTATTCAAGGATCACATGACAAATTGTGTGTACTATAGGCCTACTGTTGTTGTCATCTGAACCAGGGAGGTGATTCTCTCACCTCCCTATTAAAACAGAGCCGTGCATGCTGGCTGTTCTTTTGTAAACTTCTTCTTCTGGTCCACTCTACCTTAGCTGAAGATTCTTGCAGATTGTGTGCATTTTGGATTTGTTTAAACATTTCAATTCGTTAATTTCATACACGTGTATAAGATGCCTCACTGGACAGAAGAAAGAGCAGCGTTATTAATATCCCTTTGGAGAGAATTTGCTGTACTGCTCACCTCCCTGGTTGTAGAATCGTACATACGGTGATATGGGAGATTTTGAGCGGGGAAATCCACTTTCGAACCGCGAGCCAGGCAGAGTAATATTGCAAAGTGCGCATGCGTCAATTTTCGGACTAATTTCCCGAAGCAGGCTGTTCGAGCTGATGAAGATGCACATTCGCTGTATCGGGCTATTTTCTAAGACCGCAAAATGTCCCGCTAGTTTGAACTTTGGGCTGATGAAGACACGCCTAGTAAATATTTGTGGGTCCTATACTTAATAGGTATTTTGATTAGAATGCAGCTTGTCTTGTGCATCAAAACAATGATGCCATTTGCAATTTTCTACAGCCTTTAGCTATAAACAAGACTTCACAGTCCTCAAGATATCTTCTTCAGTTTGTGCATACAGCAAAGGAGAATTTCCTTTATTAATATAGGCTCTATATAGGGCTGCATTTATCAACTTCCCCATGATTGAAACGCATGTCAATACCCACTATCAAAATGCTTTTGCAAATGCCTTTTGTTCGTGTTTCTCTAGTTGTTACATTTATCAACTCTGTCACGAGTCAATTGGGAAGCCTTGTCACTGCACAGCTCCATTACCCAGTTTGACCCTCGGATAGGAGATGTATAGTTGGCAGTGGTTGGCGTTAGCAGGTTCGAGCTATAAACATGTTTCAAAGCAACTTAGTGTTTATCAAGTCTACAGAAACATGTTTCTTGCTTAAACGCATTTTCATAGCAATTACATATTTTTTCCCGTTTCTGAAACACATTTCTAACCCCATAATCAAAGCAGCTTTGCATTTATCAACAATCCAATACTACCTGAAAGTTGTTTGGAAACCTTCATTCTGTGCCCAAAGTGAGTTGATAAATGACCCTACATAACATGTCTTGTATTTTAGATTTGCAACTGAATGATTAACACTCACATGTGTAATACATCCACCTTGATATCCCAGGGTAAGTCATAGGATTTACAGGCACTGAGTGTGGCTCTCATTTGCTAAGCAGGTACATTGCACTTTGCAAGTACATGTATACAAAGGGCAAACTACCACAAGCTGTATCAAGTTATGAGCACTTGGAGCTACCTTACCATTGCCAAGTTGTAAAGTTAGGATACGTAGTAGCTGCTATTGTCAGTTACCACTATTTTTATGTCTTTTCATATGAATGAGGATGTGATGCTCGTCACCAAGAAAAGTAATATTTCCAGCAGGCCGTGGAAGACTGATTTCTAGCTACACAAAATTATTCAGGAAATAGATCCTACATTTTATCTATATATATATATAATCTACACCCCTCCTCCTAAACATTGCCAAAAAAAAAAGATAATAAAAAAATAATAGAAAATTGGTCTAGGGTTCGTCAAGCAAATAGTCCTCATCATACTTCACATGATAATCATTATGACACCCCCCCCCAAAAAAAAAATCATAGCCAAAAAGAATGTTACATTAAATCATCATTGACATTTCATTTTTTAGACCATTCCCACCAATATACCGAAATAAAAGGTGGAAAGGACAAAACACTGTATTCTGTTACAGTAACTGCAATAAGCCATGCTGTTGCAGAGGGGTAGCTTAAGTTACAATGATGTTGAATAAACAAAATGTAGTTTTAGTCATGAATTTATATTTAACAGCAAATACGATATAAGATATACGTGAATAGATATTTTGCCCTTGTAAGGGGCCTTCAAGTACATAACATGAAAGGTAGTGATTTGAGGTCTCACAGCTTTATGAACTGATAGGGTTGTGTTTATATGTGTGAACGCTAGAGGGCATTGGCGTATACGAGCGTCTGCTGTGATCGGGTGTGTGTTTATATCAGATGTTTCCTATTCAGCAAGATAACAATCAAGATGATAGAAAAAAAAATGTCAAGCCTGAAAATGGGGACTGCATCTCATCCTCCACTTCAAATATCATACCTAAACCCTGCCCCTTCAATAGATTGAGATGTGCGAGACAACATCATTTACTTGAGCTATGTTCACCGTTTCTCCCACCTGAAAATCTGAGTATTCTCCTGACGACAGGGTAAAGCTTCAGGCTGCAACTTTTTACAATCTTCCTTCTCCCAGTCATCATCTCATCAGTGATCTTCTTACACGAACACAGAGCCAACATACACTCTCCATACATAATCTAGTGAGGAAGGGGGGAGGGGCACAACAAAATTCGAGAAAAACTTGATCATCATCATCATAACAATCGTCTTTCGTGAGTATTTTATGACTCTCGCGTCTGCTAATGGGTTTGTCTTCGAGTAGAAAATACAACGTTCAAGCTACTACTTGAAACGCGAAGTTAATTGCTAGTCACGGTATTGTATCCCTGAAGTGACGTACACGTACTCTCAGAGCTATCAATCCCTGTAATACGTATTTAGGTCCACTGTCTCATCTGACTACTGTAGTTACATGGCTGGAGCTGTACTGGAGTTGCAGCTTATCAAAAACTTGTCTGTTTGCATAGACAAAGTCGAAGACAAGGGGAAAAAAGAAAAACTTAAAGGTATTAAAATTTCACCTCTTTTACGCTGACACATTTTAAAGGCCAATGGTGTGCATTTATTATCTGTTTTATAGCAGCGTCCCAATATTGTACCTCTTCGGGATATTCGATATAAACCACTTTGCGTCATGTATTTGAATCACAACAATTTTCTGAATGATAAGTCATACTATAGTGCATAGATGACGAATGCAAATGATTATCTTTAAAAGTGCACTTTGTCGGTACAAGACGTCACTGACCATGATAAACGGGGTGGCAAAACAAATGATGTAGAGAACTTGTTCCGTGAAGAGTTCATCTTCCAAGTACGGCATTCGGAGCGAACGGTCGTGACACCAGAACCCACGGTTGGCCGCTCCGGGAAGGTTGTCGGTGAAGAGGAGCACGAACCACAGCACGACCACGCCTGCCATGCAGATGTAGTCGACGGCGAGGAAACAGGGCACGAGCATGGGATTCCTCGACACCATCCGAGGTTCATCTTCCACTTCGTATGGATCCATATTGGATGTTTTGAAAGTCACCTGTACGCGAGTATATTGAAATGTGAACTGTTTATTTGAAGACAAGCCCTGAGTGCTCGGGCAGGTGTCTATGAGAAATGTTCTTTATGGAAAAATCAGCTCGTCCTCGACGAGTTAAAAAGAAAAAATTGTATGAATAAGCAGGGAGGTGAGACTAAAACGTTTTCTCTCACTTCCCTGGAATAAGTATACATCAATGTAGCTTTGATACATATTGTATCATTAACATGACTATAGTTATAATAATTGCTTGTTTCTTTGGTAAAATGTACATTATACGAAGGCAAAAATAGCTATAGGTCGTACATATAATGCAGTGTAGTGCATTTGAGACCATACACCACATTTCATATCATAATTATAGGTTGTATATCTGTATATCCCCTATCCATCGCTTGGAAATATCTCTTCTTTTTCATTCAAAGAGGGGTGTGTGATATTCCTCCACCCTTTGCACGTTGTCCAGATCATTCAGGGTTAATAGTCTTTAATCATTCAAATTAACACGAGCGTGGGAGTGGCAGTTACTATAAGGGAAGGTTATAGCGGATGGAATGAAGGCATTATCAAAGGGCCAGCCACTTAACGAGTGACATTGAACAAGCCTGTGTATTGACGTCACGTACAAATACTAACTGATAGTCCCTTCAGTCATAGCTCATCTAGCGATACGCAGGGGTTCGGAAACCAACAAATTACAAATCATTAGTAACTCTTGTATATACCGTATTTTTGAGAATTGGAATCTTCAGGATTGGTAGTAATACGAAATAAAAACTTATAAATAAATGTTCAGCTGCGTATATAGGACTTTTTTTCACCTGGCGTAATGAGAATGTGCATCATTGTTCAACCACGGACAAAGAGCTTCATGATTAATTGCAATACCTGTATTATCATTACGCGTTAAAATAACTACTAATGAATAAGCTATACGCCAACGCAGCACAAACTCGTTTACATCGCACAATGAAATAATAGGCAATCATTACCGTTAATGCTGTTATCATGATTATAATTATCTTAGTTACTACCAACAGGAACCACAGTACACGGTTTGTTACAAATTTTCTATTGCATCAAGACAAAAACAGAAGTGAATATAAATGCAATGAGATCATACATCCACGTATAGCTTATATACATAATCAAAATATATATCATATGAATTGTATGTATGATTATGAATTATTTTACAATACATTTAATTATATATACATATTATTGAATGTATTAATTTCACATGTATTATATCATTAGTATAATTAAACACGTGATGTAGAAAATAAAAATTGATGAAAACTACTTCTCCAATAGCAGCGAGCCAGTAGAGTTGCATTAACAACAGAGTCAGAAACTCATGCCACTTTGACTAATATACAGATATGACATGATTTTATGAATGCATGTGTATCCATTAGACATATTTGTATGTTAGTTCGTACTCGTATACACATGCAAAATTTAATAATGTATGCAGGCCTGTAATTCGATTCGTATGAACAAACTCATTTCATATCTTCAGAACGAAATTATTGGTCATGATATAAGTACGGACTCGAGCATAAAGCAAAAATCAGTTTGATATTATCAGGTGAGAATTATTATGATAACATGCATATCCATTTGCTATACTTATAGGCGAACACATAGTATGACCACGTCTGGTTTAGCTTTTCATCTGATATTCCCAAATGGAATATGTTAGACTGAACATTGAATCGCATATGATTGCATAAAATTTGGTAGTATATACTCTTGACATTGCTAATGTTTCCAGCCCATGTTTCCACTGCGTTTACGCAAGACAAGTAAGCCTATGTTTAGTCACAATGTGTAGGCGGGCGCCACTGACTGATAACCTATGAAGCCGGTCAGACAGCCCGCCATTAAAAGCATATCAGCACAATCTTCTTGCGGATATGAGGATTTAAAGACTTACCCTGTAAGCTGCTGTTGAATCTAAACAGATACAATCGACTTAGCTGTGCAAAATGTGCTTAAGTGTATCGCAGGGCCATCTCTAGCATCATCAGCACAGTATTAGGGAATACGTGTAAATGCGTGTTAAAATCAACACTGCTGTGTACAGTTAAAATCCGTGCATACTGAAACCGTCAGTTTAATCAAAACCTCCCGTATTGCAGCTTCATGCATTTGCAGGGATACTGATATTTAAACGGCACCGCCGCGTTGATAATGGTAGTACATCATAGTACTGCGAGCGTAAGACGGTGCGGCCGAGATGTGGTTATGTGTGTGTGTGTGTGTGTGTGTGTGTGTGTGTGTGTGTGTGTGTATAATCCACTGAGTTTGCTTCTATGAGCAGGCTGTCTGTTCGTGCCTGGAATGAATGTGTATAAAGCAGCGTTCCCGGCACTGATATAATGGGAGTAACTTAAATAATATTCACACAATACATCTCGCTTTTTTCCTTTCCCTCTCTCCCCCTCCCTCCCTCACTCATGAAGTATAGTGTATGAGAAGACGCAATCACAAAGCAATGCCCCGAGGGAGGACTTCTAAGAAAGTGGCTAAATAACTTTTGTTTGGCAATGCTATAAATTTGATATTTACCAAAAAGCCTTCATGCCTTCCGGCAAATCTCAATTTCTCAGTCTCTCCGGCAGTGGGTTTTTACTCGAGCATAGAAAAACAATTTTCTACACACAGGAAAGCAGCATTTCTTTTTGTTCCTTATCTAGAGGTGTACAGAGCTTTACTGGAATACTATGTGTCGCATGTGTGTGTGCGTGTGTGTGGGGGGGTCTTCGTGTGTGTGCTATATTATGTTACAAAGCGACACACAAGTGGAGATCTTTAATAATGAGGACTAGCTGATAGTTAATAATTTGTCACACTGTTGATAAGAAGAAACACTTCCAAAGGAAAAAAAAGTGCTTTATTGTGACTTTTTTTAAATCTTTCTTCCATTCATTTTGTTGATCATCATGATTGGCTATACCCCCTTAAAAAAAAGGGGGGGAGATAGAAATCTTCCAAATTGCCCAACAATGAAATTGGGTGATGGCGGTCGGTTTAAGAACGACATAAGAACAATTATTGTGTTTCTCGTCATTCTATACCAATACCATAAGATTTCTCACTTCTGGTGTATAGGAATAGTATTCCAGATTAATTTTGTTCTCTTCTGGTCAAAGAAAGTGGTGTCCGACTTCCAGCTGAAGGTATACCAATGATGGCAATGTTGATACCAGATAAGGGTAATGTTAGTGAAAGTAATGATAAAAACAATGATAGTGATGATGATGATAATGATAATGATGATAACAGCGTTTATGTGTAATGTTAATCTTTTAGATTATCCCACACAATGCTTAGCATGGGAATATTAAAACTATTTCATTCATGTATGTCTTCTTTTGTTTTTGTCTTTTGGGCCTGGTGTTTCCATCATAACAATCATCATGGTGAGAGGTGGCCGTATACTAAATTGTAAACCATAATCACAATAACTTATCAACTGTATGCACATACAAAATAACAGAAATATATGCTTTTCTTTTTCAAATTTTCTTGTAAGTTGAGATAGAATGGTAATCTTTGTAAACTTATTGTCAGTATTAAACTAAAGTGTCTTCCTTGCTATAAAAGGGTTTGACCCGTAATGATCTCTTTGGGATATGATTATGGAAATAGACTTTATTGGCGAGCACGCACAGATCTGGCTATCCCGACATCTGCCCGAGAAGGGTTTAGTTCAGTAGTAATCTATATAGCATTGAACGTAAGGTCCTTTTTATCCGAAGACAGAGCTAGACAATCAATGATGGGGATGAATGAATAATGCACAGCGCCCCCAGTCTGAAAAAAAAAACCCGAGTCCCTTTAAATACACATTTTCTTCAGTCCTTGTGAAGAGCCAATAAATAGCATTTTGACAACAACGCTTTCCAGTGTTAATGGTGTTGATGTCATCTATTCCATCATCAGCCAATTTTGAATTTTACCCTTCGATGGTTTTCCTCATTTGTTTTTTTTTTTCTATTCTTAAGTCA
>NW_027273697.1:0-8939 GCF_040938485.1 Diadema antillarum | reverse complement strand
TCTGTCCATAATTAATGCCAACTTTCAAAGCAGTAGCACTATCCTTTCAAAAGTTATTAGAGTTGAAAGTGAAGAGTGTGGACAAGGTTTTTCAGAAATGAAAAAGGGATTCTATAGACACACCTAATCACACTATTCTACCAAAAATGTTCGAGATAAACTGCTAAAAAAACACACTTTCCTGACCGTTTTATGATACCAAATTTAGCATAATGTAAAAGAAGACCCGCTCTTTCAGAAAATATGAAAAAGTCAAGTTCGGCTAGGTTGACCCATTTCACTTATTTTCAGTCCTCACGCAAAATCAGAGTGTGCGACTTTATGTTCGTTTTGAGGTGCACGGTCACATATTATAGTGTAAATAACATAGTCTGCAAGAATCTTGAGCTTATAGAAGGAGGCAGACTTGAAGAAGAAGAAGAAGAAGAAGAAGAAGAATTGTTCTATCTACACAATTTGTAATACCAGGCTAAATTGATTGTTGGATCATCGCTTCTTTTTATGTTTCTTTTTTAGAATCTACACCGTATTTATGGTTAACACTATCATGTAAAATATTGAAGCAAGAGAAAGAGTGCAGTACTAGGTAGAGGAGGTCTAGCTAGTGTTGTTGTACATTAGTGTAACTGTTGAGTCAGGATGAACACTCATTATTCTCTACAGTCATCTGCTCGAGTAATGGCTGAAAACAGCTACCATATGATTCTATCGTAATACCATGGCATTGTAGCGTATTACTAATATTGTTTTGTTGTACCATCCTAGGGTCGTTCCAGGGAGCTGCAGGGGATTATCACTTCAAGGTTCAACAAGGTTCTCTCTCTCTTCTTCCTTTTGATAAAGGGTTCGTGTGTGCCGTGATCTGACCGACCCAACCGGCGAGACTCGACTCCATTGCCAAGAGTGGCATTTCTTGACAGTGAGAGCTGTAGCCTAGCCTGCTTGCCTTTCTTTGCAACATCTCGGGCCAGATGGGTGGTACATGCAACGCCCCGCGATGTTGCTTCATCACCACTGGAGTGATTGGTGCTATTTTGGCAGTGGCAGGAGTTGCCTTCATCCATTACTTTCCGATCATCTTTCATAGCATTGTGAAAGAGGTACAGTATTTTTTTTTTTTTGAATTTTTTTAATTCATTATTAAACTAGGAGGACTCTGTATATTACTATATATTCATAACCCATCACAGCAATGCTCAATACTCTGATGAAGTTACTGAATATCAGTGTCCTAACTTTGATACATTCAAATACAGATTTATTCCTAAGAGCCTGGCCACTGGCAGTGTGGTAATGGATCACATGTGAGAAAGATGTAATGCATAAAGAGTTTTGCAGGGGATATTATACAAAATGTGAAAGTGTCAACAATGATTAATAAACAAGAGTACTATTGTACAATGTAGTTTTCTTCCAGCTTGAAAAAGATACTCTTGAAAGGGAGACAACTGGTGTTGACCTGTGTGTGGCTGCATTTATGATCTATTAGATTGGATTGGGTTATTCATGATTATGCAGAAACCCAGCAGATCAATGTGAAGAATTCAAATGACACTGAGATAGTATGACTAGGCCCCGTTTTGTCAAAATATAAAATCGATTTTAAATTTCCTTACCACACAGACTGCCATAGAGTTATAATTGATTATATAGTTGATTTCTATCATAAGTCTATGGCAGCCAGTGTGGTACGGGAATTTACAATCGATTATAAATATCTTTCGATGAATTGGGGCCCTAACTCGTGTGTGAAGGATTCTATTGCAATGATACTATTTAGCAATAATGATTGATATGGTGTATATAATGCACCCATGGGTGAAGGGATGATATATCAACTACAACAAAAAACATGGATTTCATTTGATCAAGTTGAAATACAAGTTTGTCCTACTTAAATGTTAACGTTTTGTTGTAAAATATGTAGATGTATGTCTTTGTACTTTTTTTTTGCATGTGCCTCATCGTTTTTGTGATCAAGCAGCATTGATGACTCTGATCAAGTTGTATTGATCATTCAGTAAGATCTACAGGTATTATATACTGTAGCATAAATCTATGACATACTGTATCCTTCTTGCATTCATGCATTGAGCAGCATCAATAAGTTGTATGAACTTTGCTTTATTTATTGTTTTGTTAAATTATTTCATTGTGGATATGATAGTAAAGGGTGTGTACAGTTCTGGTCGAGGTGAGGATTTAGCTTTTAATGTGTTGCGAGATATTCAGAAACCACTCTATGAGATGTCAAAGAGCATGCAATTCTAGGGGGTACCAAAAGTTTATTTGATGAATATCGGTTTTGAAATGGCTAAGATATCCAAAAACAAGGTGAAACAAAGAGACCCTAATAAAAGGCGTGGCCTGTCGCCTTTTATTATTATCACTTTTTTGGATATCTCAGCCATTTGAAAACCAATTTTCATCAAATAAATGTTGAATCCTTCTAAAAATTACATGCTTTTTCATATTTCATAAGAGATTTATCATTATCTCACTTTGGAATGTTTAAAACATGAATCCTCACCTCAACCAGTACTGTACAGTCCCTTTAAGATCATTGGTCAAAATTTTGATATAGGAATACTTTAGTAATTTTCTAGTATTGCCCCCCCCCCCAAAAAAAAAAAAAAAAAAAATAGTAATAATAATAAATAATAATTATAATAATAATGATAACCAGATGTGTTTTTTTTTTCTTTTCAGAATGCTACTTGAAATTTATTAATGACAAAACGTTTGAACATGAGTTTGAATTTGAAATACAAATCCTAACAGAAAGAGATACTCTCTGTATTTATGGCTTGCTTCTAATTTGTCATATTTATGCACAAACTGGGAGAGAAGGAACAGCAAATCACTCACTGCTGTACACTTCGAAGATACTGGACGTAAAACAAAAAAGGTGGTATAAAAATATTGGTTGTCAGTTATCATGCTTAATAGTTTTCTTATATAAAATCTTTTGTATTCAGCATTGTATGCAATTGCACATGCATCATCATCTCAGCACAATCACTCAAACCCTGTAAAGTCTGTCTCTTACAAGCACACACAAAGGACAGATATACATGTATCATTCAACGAAAGCTTTAGGATTCCCCTTCAGTGTCAAGTAGTTGTAGTTTGAAGAAAGGTGCAGAGAATCTTCACTTGTGTACATTTATGAGTTTGAATAAAAATACATAATGTTTGTGCATCAGGCCATGAATGTTTCTGCTGCCGTAGGGACACCACATTTATTTGCCATTCTTCACAGCACTTTATCTGTGGATTTCAGTGCATGTTGATTCAAACTCATCCCTAATTTGAACCCTTCACTGATAAGAGTGTCAATGATCACGATATGTTTGCTAAAGAAGTGCACAAAATGCACTGTACTTCGAGATAAGATCATAATGATAACATGTTCCCGTGACCAAAACCTTGTACTCATGTACACATACCGGTAGTTGACTAGCTATATATGGATGTCCACAGAAGAAAAAAAAATGTGTGTACGGCCCACATATGAACAGTATTGTTTCCCATATTGTATGCAAAGTAATATCAGCAGCACATGGTCCCATGTGCTAAAACTTTGTCATTAGTTTCATCCAAGAGCTGAGAGTCAAAAGGGCTTTGACTTTATTGCTACCACAGAGCAAGCTGATGTTTCTTTTTGATGCAATTTTACCTTTTTTTTTTCAAACAGTAGTTGATAGGATTATAGACAGTGACCACTGGGAGGAAGCATGCAGAACATTCTATCTGAAAGGATTAAAGTGGCGCTGAAGCAGATTAGAACTTGTAAACTCCCCAAAACAGTAGTTATTACCTTCAGGATAGAACATTCTATGTTCTTAACAATAGAAGTTATCATATGTTCATTGTGTTGTATATTTTGGGTTTCTCCATGAATTCTATTCACAAAGAACAAACACCTTTATCTTGACATAAAAGATTGGCTACGCTTACAGTAGAGATTATGTTCAAGCACTCCAGAAACTTGCATTTTCCTTTCTTTTATGTTTTTATGTGGCTTCTGAAATAAATTGTAATATCAAATGCCCATATATTGCACATTGCAAATTAGTGGTCAAGATGACAATTTCCAATCTTCAAACACTCAAAGTGAGCATATCAAATATCCAACCACAACAGTGAATCTTGTCAGGAGTGATTACCAACAAAAAGACTGTCTAGCGAGTCTAAGGATGCAGAAAACATCCAAAGTATTGAAGATGGAATGGATGAAAAAAACAAACAAACAAACACATGATAAATCTTGAGGAGCAGAGGGATGACTATGTACTTGGATGACAACATGTTTTCAAGCTCACTAGGCAATAAAAAAAGAGACAGAGGAGGAGGGGACATTATTAAAGATGATAAAGACAAAGATTAAAGAATTAGGAAAGTTTGACCCAAGTGCTGAGGGGTGAATTCACACATCATTTCTTGTCTGTTATTGACATAAATAGAGGTCATAAAAACAGGTCTGATTTAACTACGTCCCAAAACATCTTGAATACATGGTACATAATCTCATCATATTCTTATTTAACTACCTCCTAGAACATCTTGACTACAAAGTCTTGCACAATGACGCATAGTCTTGAAACTATCCCTCAATTTGGTTACTCTTTCCAATGAGAATGACCCTTTCATTTCATGCAATTATTCTCGAAGAATCCCAAAGCATGTCCACTTCAATAATCACTTTCTAATCGACAATGGTGAGCAAAACTAACCAAGTGCTCAAGTGACCACTCTACTTCATGCAGGCAACAAAGAAAGAAATAATGAATCCTCAGCTCCAGCCCTCCCTTTTTTGTTGTTGACATTTTTCTCTTTTTTTGTGGATGTGTTTTCAACACAAAACTCAAGCACACTCAAAGACGTTGTTCCTTTGCCATTTAGGCGCGACAATTTTGATTTCGACTTGGGCGAGGAAAAGCAGTAAACACTCAATAAGCAAGCATCATCTGGTGCTTCAAGGATCATCCTCGGCATCAGCATTACTTCAACTTTATCCCCCCACTTCTTTTTCTCCTCAAATGACAATTCCCTGAGACAACAGCTTCACTGGGAACCATGGAAGCACAGGAAAAGGAGAGAAGAGAGAGAGGGGGAAAAAATGAGGGAAAGGGGGGGGGGGGGCAAGAGAAAAAGGAAGTAGCAGAAAGACATGGGACAAGGCTGTGAAAAGATGAACACAGAGATAGGCGAGAAAAAAGCGATATAAAGATCTGAATTGCAAGTGACGCACAAGAAGAAAACAGAAGAAGACGACGAGTATAGCGTTTGAAAACCAAGAGCAAGAAGGAGACAGCAGAGTTGCTGAAATTTGCGCAGCCTGTCAATTTTCGCTGATCTTTTTTCCCCCCTTTTTATTTCTCGGAGACTGAGCCGGAAAATGAGGTTAAGTGGACAGAACAAGGACAGGCTGCGGAGAGGAAAAGCAGACAGATATAGGACACATGCCATGTGAGATAGAGCTCGGGTCAGTAGAGGGATAGAAGGGTTGGGAGGGGTGGGGGGGGGGGGGGCAGGGGGAGGGGAAGATGATCCACCCTTCAGTCGGGAGCCAAAAATGTGTTCTACCTTTAGCAGTGATTGGATCATCGTCGGATCAACCCTCCTCACCGCTTGGTGGGATGGGGTGGGGGAGGGGAAGGGTTTGGGGAGAGAGACCAAGAGTGCTACTCCATTCTGGAATTCTTTCTTGATTCTTTGTGAACAAAAAAATGGCGATATCTCCACCCCCCCCCCCCCCCCCACCCCACAGGGCTTTTGCACATGTGGTGTCATGACCAATTTTGTCACCACCATCCAAGGTATACGACATCTACATCTGCATGACATCTACATACATCCACATGACCAATGTCCACATGTGACGGTTAATAGAAGTCTACCTTTACCACACAATTCTTTATCAAAAGCAAACCAAAATGATTCAGCAGCATTTCCAAAGTTTGACTAACTTCAGAAAATGACAACTTGGTGTAACAGGTATTTTGAAAATGCCAGCACAGCTGTGCATGGCAAGCAGATCCTAGCCTCTTTTCATTTCTTCCTTTTACAAGCCTATCACATCAAAATTACACGCGCCTCATTGGATAGTAAAACACCAAAATGGCATAGTAGTCCATACAATAGGTCCCTCACTGCTCGAAAAATGTTGCATGAAACTGGCAAAGTTGTTGGCAACATTTCTGACAAAATAGGGAGCCTTGATACAACAGAAAACAAAATCTCCCCCCTCCCCCCCCCCCCAAAAAAAGCTGCAGCTTGGGATGACAGCTCACCACAAGTGAAGTCCTCTGCGGCGACGCTGAAGATGTTGGAACCGTGCAGGACGGCCGGATGGTCGCATCGACCGTCCACGCCCGCCTCCAGATTCTGCGCCTGCAGCCAGGTGGGGAACCATGAGATCTGACAGTCACACACCATGCTGGAACTGTTCACCAGTCTGTGAAAAGAAGAAAGACAGATGAAGAAATAATTAAAGATAAATTAATTCTCTATTGTTGTTGCTTTTGTTCTGTTTTTGTTTTTCCAGAATTGGGCTCCCACGGGGGCATTTCACGAAGCGTTTTGTCGGACATTTTTTTCTCACAAACTGTTTTAAGCTACTGAAATCCTTGATCCTGATTGACTGAGAGCAAATTTGTCAGAAGAAAAAAATCTGAGAAAACGCTTGATGAAATGCCTCCCAGATGACATGCAAGGGTCATGGAACTATTACAATAAATGCTCAATTCTGGTGAACCAATGTTTAAACATTCCAAAGAGACATTCATTGCGGCAGAATACAGTAAGTGTAACACCAGAAATTTCCTTAGCATGAAACTTTCGCAAATTGGAGCCGACAACCTTTTTCGTGGCACGAAACTTTTGCTGATTGCCGATCATGATGGTGTATAGCATTGTACTGGTATTAACTGCATTACTTTGACAAAAACTTTCTCATGTATTTTACTCTTGTGAATCCTGGCTCCTTGCAAAATTCATGAAAGTTTCATGCAAGCAAAAATTTCTGGTTTACAGTAACCAGATTTTGTCATACTCCAAGGCAAGTAATGATGAAGCCATTGGTAGTCAAAACAACCCTTCATCAAATTATACATACATCAAGGTGAAAGTTACCGTTTGTAAGGCAACAAAACAAAATAGTGTGAGAGGTCAATATCTGTCCCACACTACAATGCAACAGTCCCATTCATTCAATTCTATGTGAGCAAAACTACTTACAGCTGACTCAGCTCTGGCATGCCCTCAAAGACGTTATTCTCCACGGTGGTAATTGGATTTCCAGCCAGATCCCTGGAAGACAAATACAACAAGAGGAAAAAGAGCATGCTGTGAACAAAAAACATTACAACTCAACATGCTCCTCCATTTCTTACACTACATATATCACTACTACAATACGACAGTGCCAATATGCAATCTCTATTCTTGCTCGAATAAAGGAGGTCAGCAGAAACAACTTCTAGGACTAACAACACTATCATTCTTGGCACTTATTTCAACATGCTTACAGTTTGTTGACATGTTGCCATGGCAATATCACAGTCACTTGTGGATGATTAACACACAAATTTACTGGGATCTAAACTCTTTCTCTCACATCAACTCATCACTACCATCCTCCTGATATTCATCATCATCATCATCATCATCATCATCACCATCACCATTATCATCATCATCATCGTCGTCGTCGTCGTCGTCAGATTTATCATCACCATGGTCCAATCCATTATTATCCTCTTGGTCATTACCATTACCATGACTACCATATCATCCTCAATTTCATCATCACCATCCTCAATGTCATCCTAATTCACACCACCACCACCACCACACCAACCATCATGATGGATTCATCATCACTTTCCACATCATCAGTCAACCCCATCCTTGGAGCTAGCGACACTCCTGACAGTGACCGAGTACTCACAGCGACTGGAGGTTGGCCAGTCCATTGAAGGCTCTCCTGGCAATGGAGTTGATCTGGTTGTTGGCCAGCCCCAGTCTCTGCAGGGATTCCAGGCCGTCAAAGGCACCCGTCATGTCCTCCACGGTCCAGGCAATGTCATTGTCACTCAGATCACTGTGGGAAGAGGAAAGAAAAACACAACACAATGAGATCCCAGTGTTTTCCTCCCTGTTCATCTAATGTGTGCTTGCAATTACACCTAACACTAACACTCACAGCAATGCCTTACACTAACACTTACGACAATGCCTTACACTAACACTTACGACGATGCCTTACACTTATATCTACAGCATCACAAGAGCCATGCACACAAATAACCAAAACTCATGTTTCAATGAACACAGATTTTATTCTACACACAACACAAGAGAAAGAGGGAGGGGAAGAGAGCAAGGAAGAGAGGTTTATTGAAGGGAATTTATGGATATCACCTGTCAAGTCACAAGATAACAAACTACCAAGTTATCAAGTCCTACGATAACCACTTACAGGACTTGCAGCATATTGAGCTGGACAAAGGCTCTGTCGGCCACCTGGGTGATGCGGTTGTGGTTGATGTACAGCTCCCGTAGCAGGGGTGGCCAGGGAGCCACCCCCGACGTCTCCCCCATCCTGTTGCCGGCGTTGGGACCACCGGCCCCGGTCCCGCCCTCCAGGCCCCGCTCTCCGCCCTCCTCCTCCTCTTCTTCTGCCTCCAGACTGGTCAGCCTGTTGTAGGCCAGGTTCAGGTACTCCAGCTGGGGGCAGAAGTCCCAGCCCAGGGCCTTGGTCTCGTTGATGCGGTTGTGGGCCACGGAGAGGTGGAGCAGGGACTCGAGACCGAAGAGCCAGCGACGGCTGATGGATGTCAGCTCGTTGCCGTCCAGGTCCAGTTGCTGGATGGAGTTGAGGCCGTAGAAGGCACCGTCCATCAGCTCGGCCAGGTGGTTGCGTTCAAGGTTCA
>NW_027273696.1:0-7500 GCF_040938485.1 Diadema antillarum | reverse complement strand
CTGTATCAAATGGGATAGTCTTTCCTTTGACATGCCATGGTGGCTTTATTTTGGGAGTAAGACAGCTAGGATTTGGTTAGGACATCACTTCTGACCATTAACCCTACAGAAATCCAGAGTGGAGTCCCTAAGGCATTTGGGCAACGTATTGCGTTACCTTCCAGCAACTCCTGCAGCTGCGCTGGTGCCAAATTGTATTGGTTCATCCTTTCCTTTGGACTACATCAGCAATGCCGAGAGGGGGAACTTGATGTATGGGCAGCACAAGTTCTCCATACCCCATCAGCCCAGGCTCGAAGGATATCCACAAAAAAAAAAAAGTCATTTTCACCAAAATCTGAGATACAAGGTCTTGTCACCCCAGCCACGATCATATGAAATAATGAATCTACAGTGAACTATATTATTCAACCAATCTGTAATCCTCTGGGGCCATACTTCTCAACCTTTTTTAAACCCATGACACACTTTGGCTCCTGCAATCTTTTTTAAAGGGGATGGCTAGTAACTGATCAGTTGGAATCAGTGGGAATGCTGGGGGATGATTGTTCCAATCCTTGTCGGATTCATTTAAGAGTACATGTTATTTCTATTGTTGTGTGAAAATTATTTGCTTCAGAATGGTCTCATATTCAAGTAATGTACAGTTCAATGTTTTCAAGTTAGCATGCCTGTACACTGTACTGGTCATCGGGGATATGTTCCACAGAGACTTCGTCTGGCTTCATGGATCCCCTACGGAGGAGAGTGATAATGTCCCAAAAAAAAATAAGACTCCCCTGGACTGATGGATTTTTTTTGTCTAGCATGCGCACTAAACTATAATGTACAACCGGGACTGTGTTCAGTATGCTTGAAACTTTGCAGGGTTATCACTAGTCCGACCAGACAGGCTGGGCCTCGCCATCACATTGGGAAACCACAACACAACTATACACTTATAAAAATTCATACGTTTCTTATGAAAATTTATATACATGTTACTCACGTAAAGTGCATGCTTATACAAATTGTAGTTATACTACAGAAGGTACATAAGTCCATAGAGAGCCCTCGTGATAAGTCCATGGAACAAAAAAAGGCGCACTCCCCGACCATCGGGGTTCATCGTTGCAGAATTCACAATGGCGTGTTGACCACTCTGCAAATTATGTGCGCGCATGCCACAGCGTGGCTGGAAGTGCAGTGATCTATTGCGTGCGTGCACTCTTTGGTAGCAGCACGGTCGACAGCGTGACCTTTAAAAGTGCATTCAGATCGCGTGAACTCCCAATAAAGATGTACTGTTTGCACATGCTGCATATAATCTTCATTTTCAGTAAGTTGTCAAATGTGTATGTCAATATTGATAACATAGCTTTGTAGTGTCATTAATGAAGATTACATTTAATGAGTTTGAGGTGACAAAAAATGATGTCAAGTATCAAAACTCAAAGCTATCGTAAAGCGATCGCTGAGCTTGCTTTGTTGTGTTGTGGGCTGCTCCGATACAGCTCTGTCGCTTTTTATACAGCGACTGGGCTGTGTATAGTTAGTTATCACAACCAAGCAAACTGAGGTGAAAGCCGAGCAGTTTTTCCTGAAAATCTTAAATTTATACACACTTATGGAATACGTGTGTGGTAATATCAGCATCACTGTCACCCATGTGATGTCTTTTATGTGCTTTAGGTATTTCTATATGATACTGGAGCGCAGGGCGGCGAGGTGCGGCCCCTTCCTTAGTGCACAACTATTCTGCATCATTCGTGTTTGAAGATGATAGCTGCAAATTTCCAGATCGATCATTGAACTTTGTCTCTAGTTCCACTAGAATCTTTAGCATTTTTCCTTTATGTGAGTGGGATTTCATACTAAATTGTTAGAATTTCAGTGATGTAGAGCTAATGTTAGTGTGATCTAAAGTTAGAACTAACGTTAGAAGTCTCAATTCTAAACATGCATAAAATTCAAACATTAATTTATTGTAGATCTAGACAATAGACGTCTAGAGTCTATGACTGTAGATACCGAGGTGCGGGTCACTCACAAAGTACAGTCAGTAGGTCGCCCTACGGCCTACTCTAGATCTAGTACTAGACTAGATCTAGATCCTCTACAGTTAGTATGGTAAGTCATACCAAGATTAGAAAGAGAGATCCGTCTGTCCGGAGGAGTCTTTTATTTTATTTTATTACATTTTCTATATAATATCTTATTTTCATTTTTTCTATTTTTATTTTCATTTTTTTTTTACGTTATCGCTTTCCGTGAAGCCAGACGCAGTCGCGGAACATGATAAGTTACGTTAGCCTAACGCTAATGTCAGAATAGAATCTAACGTTAGAGTAGAATCTGTCCCCGACGACCAGATACAGACCGATCTTTCAGTCAAACTAACAGTTACAGTACTAGACGAGGCCTAGCCCTAGGTTAAAATATTAGTAGATCTAACGTTAGGCCTAAAGTAGGCACCTACACTAGACGTGATCGTGACATCTCTAACATTAACTAGTAAATTTATTGTCATTGTAGTAACACCTTTTAAAGGGGCATAGTCCCGGTAGTGTAGAGGGCACTGTTGATGATACTGCTGATCACCATTAAGCATTGATACGAAGATTACCGAAGTTGAGCTGTCATCAAGAGTAAAGTGCGTAGGTGTTGCTAAGTATAAAACGTTGCCTTCATTGTCTTCTCTGTGCATCGCGCAGTCTGTAGTAATGCCAGGGTGCGTGCATATGTGCTTGTTGATATAACATCACAAAAGAAATTTGCTAAAGCTGTCATCTCCTCTGCCGAATCATGACATGAGCCGAACTGTGATCGGACCACTGACTACAGACAGTGGATTGGACTTCTTCGGACTCGGGGAAGTGGGCCAAAGCGTAAGCGCTAAAGTCTAGCTAGTGTAGTAAAGAGGAGTAGTCGATAGTGTACAATTGTAGGTCTCTATTGAGTATAGGAAACTCGCGCCATGCATTTGACTAAAAGTACACCGGGACCATGCACCTTTAATAAAGTCTAACACGTTAGAATCTACAACATGCAGAAACATGCCCAGGCCGGCATGGCATTCATGCGTCATGCCTTACTCATGTCATGGCATTCATGAATCATGGTTTAATTCTCAGAAAGAGGAGTGAGACTGCCTGCACGCACCTTGTCCTTGAATAGATCTAACGTTATAGGCCTAACACTAAAGGCGGTGTCACACCTGTCCAGGCAAGCTACGCGGGCTTGTGGCTTGCGTGCATTCCGTGTGACTCGCGTGAGAGCTTTGAAACCGATCCATTTTCTGTTACGAGCGACTTACGGGGATTGCGAAGTACCTGCTTTGGAGTTGCCTGTGAGACCTGTGCTACCGGTAAGGGTTTCCTACTTGTGTTCTGCGCGTACCTCTACGGGCAACTCCAGTGACTCTTCCGGAACAAGTTTTGAGCATGCTCAAGGCCTTGTCATACCGTATCTGGGGAAGTTTTGCGGCTTGACTTGCGGGGAAACAAATTTGCTACCCGGAGCTCTCCGCACTCCCACGTCCGCATACCCACCGCCGCCGCCACTCTCCCGACATGCATGGCCACCTCCTGCTACGTACTACCCCTTAGCCTACCCCACGTCCGCATACACACCACCGCACAGTGGGCCAGAATGAGCTCAAAGTGCGCCAAAATTATATTCCGTGGTTTCTTTTTACCCAAATTTGGTGTCTAAGGGTAATTGGGGGCGTAGAATTGATTGAACATAATTTCAAACTCATATGACGTCACTGTGATGCTGTTTTTTTCATTGGCTACCCAAAATCTGTCTGTAAATGACGAACAAAGCAATGCAAATCTAAGCTGTTATTTTTTTCTTTAAAGATTAATTTATCTTTTCACATTCACTGACACTGCTTATATAATACCATTGCATACACGATGCTTACATGTCAGATAAAAAGTGTATAAACATTCGGGTTTCGGCAAAAGAATCGAATTTATGCTGAAAGTTCCATATTACACACGTATACTGCAAAATGATACTGTTGTCAGTGTAAACTAGTTAGAATATAAGTTTATGAAGTACGCTGTACGTTTGGGTGAATTTATTCACTTTATTCTAGCAGGACATAAATGTGCGATATAAAATCAATCTCCGATATAGTTCTTATCTCTCTACTTCATATATAACCTTAGGCCTATGCCATATCAATTCATACAAGCGCAAAAACCATTTTGTCTGATTTTAATGGAAAGATAACAAATCAAATTGTGAAGTCAGTAATCAGGAAAATGAAAGGTTAAGACTTAGCAGCTAAGAATGAGTCTGCCGTGTATGAAAGTTTACTTGGAAAAGCTAAAACAAAAAAGATTGTTTTTTAATGAAAAATTTATCGGAATCAGTATCATATGAAATCATAAATTCATCCACGTTCCAGAGTGATTTTTTTTTTCTCATCAGTCGTCGGAAGCAAATTTTTTTTGCTTCCGACAACCCACAAAGTGTATGGGATCACAGTCTGATAAATCCGACTTGTATTGGTCGCCTATCAGGTCAATGTCAGACATGTCAGGCATGATCCGATGAGGCAAGATCGTCCGAGGAGTATCACGCGAGCAATGTCTGACATTGACCTGCAATCGGATTCACAAACTGCGATCCTATACACTTTGCTGAGCGACCGGAAAGCAACCGACTTTGCTTCCAACGAGTAACCGATGAGAATAAAATCTCTGTGTTTTGGTGTATAACGTTCTATCTGCATATGTCAAGAGTAGGATCGAAGTATTTAGGTGTCCATACAATATGTATCGCAGTGGGAATAGCAATGTTTACAGTAGTGGCTATGACAATTATGGACAATATGGCTATATGACCTTGGCTATGTGCAATTGTGTACTCTTTTATCTTCGGAGGAGGGGTCTTTAAGGTGCCGGACTAGCCCTATACATGTATTTTATAACTCTGTTTGCCTCTTATTCAGTGTTATTCATGTTTCTGTGCCTTTAACGTGCGAGAAAAAAAAAATAAATCAAAAAAAATGCCGCCCTCATGCGGCCCCGTATGATATAACAGCATTCCTAAGCGGCTGCAAGGTCCAAAATAGACGTAATGTGTCGCGGAAAATCGGCTCTAACACAAAAAGTGGCAAAAGGTGGCAGCCAAATCTGGTATCGGCTTAAAGCTGAGACATCAGGGAATGTGGTGGTAATAGAATTTAGTTGGAAATCCGTGGCAATCTAAACTTTTCATTAGGGTATATTAAAAAGACAAATAATTAGCCTCTTTTCCAGGATATTTAGCGTAAAATATTCATGAACATTAAGTTTCTTTGCATTTTTACAGCACTCACAACGTAAAATGAACTTTGAAAAATATGTGGGAGAAATTACAGGTTGATATCTCAAAAACTTCATGTTGAAATTACTTATTTATTAAAGAGGTTACAATTTGCTTTGAAACTCTTAAAATATTGTATTTTGCTACTTCAGGTAGGAAATATACCCCTTTAATGTACATACCTGATTTAAATATTTTAATGATATATTCTTCAAAGTATTGCCTCTCAATAGCGCATCTCAAAAATTAAAAAATCCCAAGTGCCCAAAGTGACTTTTGGCGCACTTTGGTATCTCTCTGGCCCACTGTGCACCGCCACTACTCTCCCGACACGCTTCGCCAACTCCCGCTACGTACTACTCCACATCCCACCCTCACGTCCGCATACACCGCCGCCGCCACGCCGGCGTCACTCACGTCCGCATCCCGCCTACTCAACCCCACGCATCTCCTGCTTTCTCTCATATATCATTGTATATCATTGTAAATATAAAAATAAATGTTATTAGGTTTTTTGTAAATAATTAAAGTATTTTAGGTTTTTATAATTAAATTTAAGGCATATCTGAATAATTATATTTTTTGGAGCAAATTGCCCACCCGGCAGAGAGCTCCACAATCCAAAAGAACAACAACAACAGCTTTCTCTCACTCCAGAGGACGGACAGCCAACTGTCCGAAACGTTGAGTCCCTTCTAACTCTTCTATTTGTGACCGTGCATCACAAAACGAACAAAAAGTCGCACCCCTTGATTTTACGTGAGGACTCAAAAAGTTGAAACGGGTCAACTAAGTCAATATTGAGTTTTTCATATTTTCTGAAAGAACTACCCTTCTACTACATTATTCTGAATTTTGGGATCATAAAATGAATGGGAAAGTGCATTTTCAGCAGTTTTTCTACATCTCTTTTTTTTGTAGAGAAGTGAGATCAGGTATGTCTTTGAGGCCCCTTTTCATTTCTCGATAACCCTCTGCACACTCTTCACTTTCAAGTCCAATAACTTCTGACATGCCGTGGTGGCTTCATTTTTTGGGTAAGACATCTAGGTATGCATTAATCATAGTCAGAATGTGTTAATAGGGCATGCTCAATTTCAACTTAATCCAATAATCCCTTCATTGTTGTTGCACCAGTGGTTTACATCCTGTTTTTTCGTTCCATTCATCGCACAGCTAGCTTGGTTTGGTAAAGATTAAGCGCTTGAATAGACAGATAGACCCTATACTTCAGAGCCACTTTTCTCGGTTTACACTTTTCTAGAGTGCGTGCTTCTTTCCAATATTTAGATAGGTTAGGACAGTCCATTTTATTTGAGCTATATATCATTTTAAAGCTTAGAGTCTGCTCTTTTAGAATCTGCTCTTAACTAAAAATCCATGCCTGGCGACTTTTTGTTTGTTTTGTGATGCAGGGTCACATTTTCCTTGGTTCACAGTCCTTTTCAGGACTACACTCACTCCAGAAAGAATACTCTTACTCAATTTCTCACCTCTCATCCGACCTTTCTCTCTATCTTTCTCCTGTCATTCCAACAGTCCTTCTAAGGACTTTACATGGTGAACCGCAAACCAAGTGTAGCTTTATACATGCTTTCCCACTTTAATTGTGAACAAGCGCAATAAATCTACACTTGGCTCATGGTATCACATGCATGAATGCATTCTTGTGATATCTTTAAATACATATAGAAAATGTTAAAAATTAAGGAGGCGAGCAGAACAAAGCTTCTTAATCTCACAATTCACGGTTTAAAGTGATATTCTGATTAAGAATAAGTAGAATTTCAGGTCTTGTAACTTCAATGAAACAGAAACTTGCTTCAAAATCCTTTTTACCATAATACCAAACACTGGTTTCCTCACAATTATTACGCAATTTATTGCACAATAACATGGGGCCGTAGCTCGTTACACTTAATGAATTGTGTGTTATTACAAAAACATGCTATATAGGAATACTCTGAATAGACATATCTCGTTTTGCGCACACTGTATTATCATTTATGATATTGAAAGAAAAAAAAGAAAAAAATCATCAAATAGGGCATTTACATGTATATTCTCTTATTTCAAAAGAGCCTTGCCTGTCACTCTTTAATTCATTTAATTCATTTACCCTATGTAGTGCAGTCCATGCAACACTAGATATGCCAAAACATTGTTTACTTTTTACAGAATAGTGATATAAGTTTTCAA
>NW_027273695.1:0-9912 GCF_040938485.1 Diadema antillarum | reverse complement strand
CAAAGTATCATGTGATCAAACATAACGTTGTTGTGATCTTGATAATGTTGAAAACTAAATGCAGATGGAGAATAACGTATTATGTTCTGAGAGCAGCCATGCTATAAATCTGTGGTTTTTCATCTTTAGTGTGTATATTGATGTGTTGTACTAACATTACTGCTTTCACTCAATCCACATTTACATTAGGCTTTGGCTTCCTTTAAGTCTTTGTGAGGCATGGCACATTACAGGTCTGAATAAGTTTTGCGTATTTTACGTGTTACCTCAATGTGACCTGCAGGAAGGGAAGACTACCGTGGGTGTCGGAGATGTCAAGGTGACTAAGCACGAGCTGAATGAGGGACACTGCATGCTGGTGCCAAAAGGTGTCATGTGAGTACAGCCAACCACTCTTCAGCATGCCAACTTGTCTTGTGAATTATTTTGAATAACTTACTGAAAGTGAAGTTTGTCATTCTGTTTTTGAAGTTGTTGACAAAATATTGCTCTCTGTTACACAACAAACAAATGTATATAAGCAAGATATTGCTAAATATACTTTTTGAAAAGAGATTTTTTTCATCCCATTTTGTCACTATGGCTCTCTGTTTGTGAATTTCTCCACTTGTGAGATGTCATATGAGTTCTAATTCACAACATGTGTGGTATGTGCAGTAGATATCATAGAACTGTTTGCAATCCGAAATTTTATTTCAGATGCATTTCAAATTGGTGAACTGGCGTAGGGTTTTGTTTCTTCCGACACCATACTGTGGTGTCCCAAGCATACTGACTTCCAGGTGCTGAGGGTTAAGTGAGACAAAAGCAGAGAGTGTGTATGTGTCTCTGGAATTTTAAGATGACAATCTGATGACATCAGTAGCTATGCATTCTTTTTGGCCCCCTCCAGGTATAATGCCAAGCGCGAGAAGGGCTCCCTCTGTCTCGTCTGCTTTCAAGACCCTCGCCGAAAGAAGGAGGTGAAAAATGGCAACGTGGAGCAGTAGTTTGCACAAGTTCTGTCTGGCACATCTATGTTCTCAAGACCCTTGCCAAAGGAAAGAAATGAAAGATTGTAATGTAGAGCTGTAGCTTGCAATGTGGATTGAAGAGCATGTCTCAACATCTGTGTAGGAATACAGCCACAAGTTGAATTTGGGTTTTTAAGAATGCCAGAAAGCCCTGTCATAATAGGCTCACTTACTATGAAATACCGCTTTTAAAGAGACAAATTTGATGGTTGCGATTTTCCAATACTGTATTTAGATGGTCTCCTTCTTAGCAAGTTTACGAGGAGCTACTGGTTATAGAGAAGTAAAATCAGCAGTCCCAGTGACCTTGTTATAACTGGTTTTCCCTGTATTTGCCTTACTAGGCAAATCTACAGATACATCATGACCATATGTGTCTCTTGTGAAAATACAGAATGAACTACACTTATTTTGCAAAAAAAAAAACCAACCAAACAAACATATAAAATTGAGTTGAATGTAATGTAACAAGAAATTTGGAACTGCAAGATTATTATGATTCTTTCATTCAATTAAATTGTGTTCAAAATAGAAAACAAAAATGTTCACATGTAGCCCTAGAAACTGTTGCTACAATTCAACCCTTCTTGTAATTGAGAGAAAATTGTCATGTTTGTGTATTTTTGTGTTAAAAAAGGATATATTGAATGCATTTGTAGTTAATTTCAGATTGTGTTTAAAAAAAAATCTAAATCAACTGACTTTCTGTTGTAAATGTCAGTGCACCCCACTCTCTTCCACACATGGAATGCAACAGACCTAGCAAGGTATTCATTGTGTTTTCTATCTACATGTGAGTAGAAGTGCCCACTAGACCCAGCAAAAGAATTGTTCGTGCCTTCTCCTATGACTCTGTGTGATAATTGTAGTTTGTAGGTACACAGCATGGCGTGGTACTGAGCAAATGACCCTTGTACAATACACACCTTGTATTGTCTCTTTACCTATTGGTGTAGTAGACATGCAGTGTGTGCCACATGTTTGTGCGTATACAATGTGTACAAGATTCTAGATTGGTGTAGACTCGTATTGTGTATTGACAAATCAGGCATTTCTGATTTCCAATTAATCTCACAATGAACATACATGAAAGGTGATGTACAATATGCAAACTCAGTAACATAGAGCAAAATAAAGCAAATGCAATCATTGATATTGAAAGAAATATCTGAGAAGTATACAATGTGCTAAATAGTTTGACCCATTCTGTTTCATTGACTCATATAGAGAGAATTGTGCCCTATAAAAGCATGTGGAAATGCCCTTAAATAGCTGGGTTTGGATTGAACTTCCCGCATTGCCCCAGTTACTAGTGCTATAACAATGATGTGGACTTAGTGAGAATATTCTGGCAAATCAACAGCAGCAATCAACAGCTTTGATGTGCAACAGTACCACTGTGAATTGTTATCTTTTCTTTCCTGTAACATGTTAACAGAGAAATGGTGAATGTAATATGTTTTAATATGTGTTTATGTGCAGCTGTAAGTGGCGTATCCCTTCAAAAGGGCCAAGAATTAAGTGGTTCAGTATCACTCTACTTTATCATGAAATTTCTTGGAGAGACTTTGTGTGTTTTCATTGTCCAACAGAGAAGTTACTTTTTTTCTCTGTCCTTGTTACAAACAAGAATAATCAAAGATTAATCAGTTCATGCAATTTAGTGGAAAGCTTTGTTGTACAGGTAAACATTCCAGTAATTTAGTGAAAATATGTTGACATGCTACATTATGCATGGTTGAGTATCTTTATTTTTTGGGGTATGGGAAAATTTCAGCATTCGCAAAATACATATTCAACAAGCAATAATATTGTTTGTAGTTGGTCTCATTTTACATTTTAAATGGAGTGGTATCTTGTAATAATGGTCCACATTGCTGACTAAAAATTTGTTGAAGTAGAGGAATAATTATGTGAAGAGAATCACTGAAGTTATTGGTTATTTCTTGGAGAGATAATTGGGATAGTGCTAAGTATATTTTTCACTTGATTTTTCTGTTTACCACTAAACCTGCCTGGTTTATTAATCCATGGTTCTGCTTGCTGATGTAGCTTCTTCAGTGGTGGCACTGATCGTTCAGGGGTCGCGCCATTATTAGATCCCAAACACTGCCAAATATACTCTGTATTATCCAGACATGGGCTGGCACACAATTGTATGTGGATTTTCATCACAAAATTTTACTGAAACCAAACAAGACAACAATTGGAGTAAAAGAAGTCGGATAGAAGTGTCAATTATTATAATACGATGTATATTTATACTGACCCTCTTCCTACAATGCTGTTGCTAGAAGGAAAATTATGCCATATGTGCCTGCTTCTCTACAAACTGAAAAAGTCAAAAACACATAAGAAGGGGTATTGTTATACATCTTTCATATTATTTCATATTATATCTGCATCATGTGCAGTGGCGGATCCAAAGGGGAGTGCACCGGGCGCGCGCCCCCTCTTTATTTTCGGTTAAAACAAAAGAAATATTTAAAAAAAGGGGGTGCGTGTGCCTCCCATTAATTTTGGAAATGTGCCTCCCTTTTACGGAATTCCTGGGTCCGCCCCTAATGTGTATTTTGAAACATGCAAGTATGTAAAATCAATGTGATGAAACAGTAGTCTATTGACAATTGCTTATGTGCACAGCCAATATGTCTCGATAGAAAGTGTTGTGCTGATATGGATATCTCACAGATGGCAGCAGGTCCTGACATGACTGGATAACCAGGGGTTGTCCTTATACCTATGTACATTTTACACCCAGGCCTATAGATAAAACATGGTGTTTGAGTATGTATGCACTAAGCAGGACTCAAAGTAAGGATCCTCTGTTCAAAGTGAAAGTCTACTCTGCATTTTAGCTGACCATGATAATTAGAGTAGTTCAAGTTTCTTTAAGATTGGACACAGAATAAGGAGATAATGTTTAACTTGTTGCCATGAATAGTGATATCAGTCACCACTATCAAATTAACCATGGTGGATGAGATGATGATGTCATTGCCTTCTAAAGATGTTTATTGGTTTGTTTGTTTGTTTAAATATTAGAACCATCATGTATGGCTGATACTTTACCCCAGTGGGATTGCCAGGTGTCATTGCATGTAGTGAGAATGCTAGTGTATTACACATATTTCTTAGCGATTTGGTATACATGTATTTTTATTATTTTGTGGTTTTTTTTTTGCACTGACCACCTGTGCTAATTTTATTGATCTTACGTGTACAGGAATGTGCAGGCAGATCAACACAAGGCTGCTCAGTGTGTTAGTGTTTAGTGTATACAAGTGTCCTGAAATACATTACATTTGAATATGTGGAAGAGTGTATATAGAATGTCTTGTAATCTGCCTGAATCGACCATTTGAATGATACCTGCTGTAAAGAGTGTGCAGATTCTAATGGCCACCTGGGCCCTGTCTTATAAAGCCTTCAAATCAATCACAAGTCCCCAAATCAATCGCAACTTGCATTGCAGCTCACAAGAAACTTGTGATTGATTTCTATCACAAGTCTTTATAAGACAGGCCCCTGGCATCACATTTATCACTTGAATGTTAGGGTAGTAGAGTTTACATGTATCAGAGCAAGGCTGACAGTATGAATAGAATTTCACTGCATTTTTTATAGGTAAGCTGATGCTACAATCAGGAGGGAGATATGCTGCAAGCTCTTACAAGCTTCTTATAAATGAATTTTGATGTGGTGGTGGACCCTTGGGATGTACTCAGATAGGTAAAAAACTTAGACAGTGTGGTAAAGCAATCCTGTCAAGAATTGTATGCATATGAACAATCTCTATGCTGTATGAGAATGACTTTCAAAGTAGTCCTTACCAGTGCTCTTGGCTTGACACAGTGTGATTTTCAGTATCAAAGATCTTGTCATAATCTTTTTATGAAAATAAAGAGGAAAAAATATTGTACAGTACACATGTACATGTATTCGCCAATGTGTTGTCATTTTTGCAAAGACGTATCGATGAAAACATTTGACACATAGGACTATCTGCCGCATACTTTCACTGTCTCTATAACTTTATCATTGACTGGCATTCATAATACAGCATGTCAATGTTTGTAGTAATGATATAAGCAACTAGAAAGAAAATAACAGCACAGCAAACAAAATTAAAAATCAACGATGAAGTAACACCGACAAAAATCTCAGCAGGGCTGTCAGAATGGAGATGCTTCATTCATTTCATTTCCGATGTGTATGAATTTCAGAGTTTGTGAACACTTATTTTTTTTCACCATGAATTTTCTAGCAATAAAAGTAAGTACTGTACACAAGATTTAAGGCTTTCATTTCTCTTGAAAGGAAAGTGATACTTGAAATAATTAGAAAAAAAAACAACAAATCATTTATAGCAATCAAGAAATCAGTAATGCATTCAACATCTTGAATTTGCATTTGCAAATTAATGCTACGGATTTTAGTCTTTTTACTATCACTTGCATATCAGCACAATCCTGTCACGGTTTGTCATGTACATTTATATGTGTGTATACATGTGCAACACAGTTATTTGAGAGTCTTATTTTAACTAGGAATGTCACTATGGTGACTGGTATACTTCTGCTACGTGCGTATCATTCTATTTTCCAAGTAGGTCTACAGTACATCTTGACAATGTAAGATGATAGTTTCACATTATTGGCAAGAAATTGAAATGACATGTTTGAAGGTTTGATGGGCGAAGACATAAAAATGTTGATATAGATACATTTATGTGTATATATATTTCAAAGAGAGATGGATCACTAGAAAAAGGAATTGAAAATGATACTATGGTTAAAACATTGAACCTGACTACAAGGACCACCTGTCTATAATGACTTCATTTCACGTAGATGTTACATTTATTTTCATGTCGATGACACGACCGTGACAGTCAGATTATGATCACCTTGGTTACCTGTAGATTCCTGCAATAAGTCTTTATATTTATCATTGTTTGTTTGCTACCCTTGTATTTTTGATGAAAACAAAATATGAATCTACCTTCAGGAAAAAAAAAGTCACAATCATGCTGTGATTTGAAAATAACAATGTAGGTTGAATTTGAGAATGATTAGTTGGTCACGTATTAAACACGTGAAATTCATTGGATTCTGTTTGCGGATTATTCAAAGCTAATTTGAGACGTTTCAAATATCATGGCGAGTAGTATTGTGAAACACATTTTCGAATCAGTCGTTCACTTGTTAGTGTCTAATAGTTCATTGTAACTAACCATTGACTGGAGTGTTTGAAAACAAATACCTTATTGATTTTAAGAGGATTGTATATCTCTGACGTAATTTCATTGAATGTTTCAAGTGTTCCACTGTCTTGGGCGGATCGAGGTTCAACGTTTCTTTATGTGTAATATTGATGTCGAGTGCAATGAAGTCTTTTAGACTGATATGATTGTAGTTTATGACGGGTTCCAGCCATTTACAGCACCCCGACATCTACAACAACTTGGCATAAATTTATTGATAACTTCACAAATCCGGTCTTTCTTAGTAATCTTGAAGCTTTAGAATAGAGTTTGCAAGAGCAAGTGTACTCTGTTACGCATATTTTTTTTTCTTTTCCCTTCTACTTTTTTAAGTTTCAAGTTTTCTTGTCATCTTGTCTGCATTGTTTTGGTTTTCGTTGAAATTTTGTCATTCGAATTGCCGTGTTTGTGAACATGATTATTAGTTTGTGCATTATACAACGCAACTTTGTTGTCATAATTTATTGGACAGCGCGTTCAAATATATATTTGAGATAGATTTCAAATCTGGCTCCCTTCGTCTTTAATCATTAAATTTTGTCGATGTGTAGCTGAATGCGTGTGAATGCCTTTCATGATGATTGACAGAAGGAAAGAAAGTCAGAGAAGAGAGAGAATGGGAGAGAGGAGAGAGAAGAATGAGAGATGGAAGAACCCCTGACTGCCTATGTCAGGAGAAGGAGAACTTGGCGAGTAATAAAAATGAACTTTTCTGTAGTGGATCGTCGAGAATTCCTATCCAAAGACTGGTTTGTACGATTCTACCTCTAACTTCTTTCTTATCACAGATGATATCATAATACAGTGTGTATGTATATCTTTCCCCAATATTTTCCATATTAAAAAATAAGGTTCCCCTTGATGACGTCATTTTCTCTTCTTCTTGATCGCCAGTTACTATGTAGTATCAGAAAAGAGAGTGACGTCTACAGGTTTCTCCAAGTGAAAATCAAATTTCCATATGAAGCA
Organism: Diadema antillarum; assembly: GCF_040938485.1. Taxonomy (NCBI): domain Eukaryota; kingdom Metazoa; phylum Echinodermata; class Echinoidea; order Diadematoida; family Diadematidae; genus Diadema; species Diadema antillarum. Next base: position 2,664 of record NW_027273695.1, on the reverse strand, counting down.
AAATGTGTTTCTACAAATATTTTGCAGGTATTGGACTCCTTTATCCAGATATTATTGTGTCCAAAAACAAAATATTAAGACAAAACAAAACAAAAAATTGTCATATACATTGTAATTACATACTAGTACTACATGTAGTATCATGTAGGTTATGATATGAATGAGCAAATGAATGGAATGTGTAAATACACAAATGAAGATTGTTTTTCTTCGATCATTTCATTTATGAATTCATAAATGATAATATTGTTAGTGTGTTACCGTTATAGCATCCAATCGTTGAATGCATGTAGCTGGAGAAAACGTTTGGTATTTTAGCAGAGTGAATACAGTATTTCAGTTTGTCGTACACATTGCTTAGCTGAGAAAAGGCGGGGCAATGGCTTCTGACAATATTGCAAGCAAAGTCCAGATCGGCTCGACCCTATCGATAAACACCTGTTACATCTCTATCCATTCGTACATTCTCCGTCCAAAGGGAAAAATATGTTTTATGCTCTTAAAGGTAACGACAGTTTCCGTTCAAGCACTCGAGGGTTATTGGAGTTTGGGACGCCGAACCAGCCATGCCTACAGCTGAATATCTTTTATTTTTGTGCTGTAACTTTTGAGTGGTATCGAAAAAATTCCTCCCTTTTATTTAGTTCTAAAGTGGGCACTGCTGGAAATTGTCAATATTTTGTATGCATCCGTACATGGAACTTTATGAAACTCTTTTCATACATTGTCTTCCTGCACAACGTATGCACAGGCAAAATAGATAAATAAATGAATAAAAAAATCAATGAATGAAAACTAAATAAATAAATGAGTAAAACAAATGAATCAATAAATGAATCAATGAATGAATAAAATTAATATGTAACTAAATGAATAAATAGATATACGTATAAATAAATGAACAATGCATAGAAAAACGAAAATAAACAAACAAATTAATTAATTGATTAATTAGTTAATTAACAAAAGAGACAACAGATAATTGAATAGTATGAAAGCTATTCAGTCCTTTGCTACATTATGACGCCTACGGGTGCCTTTTCGAAGAGCGATGACCACACCCTTAACCAGAACGATGGTTACAATGTTCAGAGTTATCTGTTGACGTGGTTTAACATCAGGCTTTTTTTTTCCTTATCAAGGTCAAGGTTCGTCCCTATCGAGAGCTCTAATTCTCACACGCACCTGTATCCTCTCGTGAAATTTCCGACTTCTCATAATTGTTCGCGGACACCGTGCTGTTGACACCACTCCAGACGTTGGTTTTTGGCCGCTCGACTTCAGTGACGAAAGCTAGGTGAGAACGATACATTAACATCAAGTCCATCCGACTGTGTTGTAATTCCGTTGATTCTATTTGGAGGGCCTGGATCCAAAAGGAGCAAATCCGCTTTGAGTTTGAGGGATAAAAAATAATGAATATTTTGGGAAAGTTTTCCTCCCGGTTTTTATTTTTCCAGCCTTTTATAGGCATTCTAATTTAAAAGGACAAAGCTTTAGGACTTTAATCATGGTTTGCCGGGTTCATAATTTTGTGATGACTATTTGGTGACAAAGCAACTGAAATTCAAATCTTTATTTCACATTGACAAAGGATATTCAGTATACAGACCCTTAAAAATCGAGCTCCTGATATTGAAGTATAGATCTATTACTTTCCAGACGACAGAAACTGCCGAAGTCCTTTATAATTGAGTTGCGTCGCTGAAACAGAATGCAGAGTGTGAATGATTGCAGTCCCTTGTATATATAAGACTGCTTGATATTAGCGCATTATACATTTCATTGTGGCATCATGGCTAATTACATGTACGTGTATGTCATGGACCTTAAAGGCACCATTTACCATTGGGAGCAGTGATTTCAAAAATGTTCAAAATATCACATTTGATGTATATGTGTAGGTCAGTTGTATCACAAAACATCCTGCCGTGTAAAAACTTCGCTATAAAGCCTAAAATAAAAGGAAATATCACTATTTTTCTCGATAAATCGTAACATATACTGTAGACGGTTTAGTCTAGAAACATTTTTGATTATAACTATTGTTCGCATTTTGCATATTTAACAGCACATATCATTAATATTATACAGATTCGATTTTTTTCACTGATTGTTTCTATCCCTAACTCACAATGTAGAAGTATTTTGAAGAACTAAATCTGGGTTATTGTTTCATCTGCAAATGGTAAATTATGCCTTTAAGATCATGGGTTTGAATTTGAGAGAGCGTATCATACTTTCTTAGACACCTAGACTTCAAGACTTCCCTGTTTCATCCTTCTATACCCATGGACATTATCGACCATGGAGCCAGACCTGCCAAGGCTTGCGTCATAATTGTTGTCTGTCTTGGATGCCATAGTCTCCTGTCTAGTTTATTCTATATCTATGCGACTTTTTTTTTAAAGCTTTTATTGTCCTCTAGTTTGTGAAGTATACACTTATTATTCGCCAGCTGTTTTGATCAGACAACAAATCAAGTCTACTTCATTGCTAATGACACAGGTTCCATGACATTTGCTCCTGCGACAATACTGTTCCCATTAAAAATGTGCACGCTAAGCCAAACATAAATGATATCCACAAAAATAGCCCTAAACCTAATCCTAATCTTCGCTACATCAAGCTAAGCCTAAAATCCTATCACAACCCTAACCCTTA
>NW_027273694.1:0-11442 GCF_040938485.1 Diadema antillarum | reverse complement strand
GCACACACATCCCACGCACTTACACACTCACATACATGGAAAGACATGCACATGCACAAATGCAAACAGACAGACTGACTGACACACACACACAATACTAGTTGCTTTGTACATACATGTACACCCTCCTCACAATGCTTACAAGTCTGTTGCAGTCTCAAAAATGTACCTTGTCATACAGTTGTATATCCCATCCCATACAACTGTATGTCTATGTCATACAGTTGTATCCTAATATTTCTTCAATCAGCTGTGCTGTTGTGTTGCATGAATGGTGAGGTATGTATGGTTGGTGCCGTATCAGTGGTTAGTGCTGTGTGAGTGGCTGGTGCCATAGTGTTTTTGGTGCTGTATGTGGGGATGTTGCATGATATAACTTATCAGCCACCTGTTTTCATACAACACTGCAGCACTGGAACAGTGCAGAAACTGCACAACTCAGAGATCATATGCAAAGTCTCCCTGATTAATATTACCTGCAGGAGGCTCTCTGAAAAAAAGAAAGAAATTTTAATAAAGGAGGGAAAGAATCATATTTGTTTATGTCCCAATAAGAGAATGTATTAAACTAGCCTCCCTAAATTAGAATTACAGAGATGCCATTAACTGTCAAGCACTGAGCCACAAGTTATTCTCTCTGTTTTCATGTTTTGTTTTACTTTGTTTTGTCTTGACATAGACTAAATATTTAAAGAAAAATACAGGCAGAAACACATTGGAATTCTCCTTGTCACACACTCAAACTCATACAACTATACCGTGTACAGAAATGTTGACTGCTACTCCTTGGCAGTATTTCGTAGCTGATTTTGCCCCAAATATTGCAGGTTTCTAGGAGAATTTGTACTGTAATCCCAAAGATTACTGATCATGTCTATTTCGAGAAAGGTAAAAATACTGTTTTGTAACAAAAAATATGCCTTTTCATCAGTCGTGTTACTGCAAAACTGTTTTAAGGTTGTTATACCTGTGCGTATTTTAAAAAAAAAAGTTGGAGGTCAATTTTGAATTTGTAGACAAATGTTTGCTTTAATTCATTAGAGTTAATAGCTAAATAGCAGAAATAATACTTTGAAATGATATGATTATAGTGTCAATTCATCGATGATAATGATGAGAAAGCAATTTGAATTAATTCAGGTCTTTGCTTGAATAGGTCTTTGATATGAGACCAGGTTCAGAGAATTTGTGTGTATGAATATTACATGGACACTTCCCCTGAAACCTACTTCAGTGTCAGACGATAACACACTGTAAATCCCTGTATTGAGATGACAATGTACAGTTGAGCGAAATTCAAAGCAAGGGGCCAGGATTTATGAAGGTGACTGGGATAGTCCTTGCTCCTTCTTTACTTTTCCTTTCCTTTCTTTTTGTTTTTGTTTTCGTGTGACTGAATACCGCATTGCATGGGTCGAGTGTCCATGAATATTTTGAGGTGATTTCGAACGCGATGCCATATCCTTTGTAACAGTTGGATTTCGGTCTCACGGGAGGGTGATTGAATATTGAATACTCGGGGAAGGCATGAAGAGGGCGAGAAATGGTGATAAGATCAATGCAGTCATCAAACCGAGTGATGGTGGGGTGAGGGGGGGGGGGCATGGAGTCTGCCGTGCTATTCGCATTGCGAGCCAGGAAAAGCGTTTTATCTGGTAGTCAATGGAAACGCTTTCTACGAATGTTTGTTTCCACCCCCATCCCCCCCTCCTCCCCCTCCTCATTCTACTCCCTCCCCATCAGCAGGACACCTTTAATGAAATACACACTCCTTCATTCTTCCCTCCCTCTGATAGTAAGCCTTCGTGGTGTGTCAATGGCTAAAGGTAGTGGCGGCGGCTGCCCATGGCCACGCGGGGGCCCCCGCTCTCGACCCGCGTGCCAGACTTAATTAAATCACGAGCAGGTCCAATTGGGTTAGGTTGCCACGGCAATGCGGGGGTTTGAACTCATCATCATCACTACCACCACCACTCTATCCATTCCTCCTTCTTTGTCTCAGTCCTCCCGGAGGATGCAGAAAGCAGAAGAGGATCTGGGTGCTCTGCCCCGTATTGTCTGGACTCGTGTAATTGCCGCCCATTCAGAAATGCTGGCCATTCAAAGTAACATGCAAGCTCGACTCAGGGAGATCGCGCTCTCCTCAAATGCGTAGTCTAGAGATCAGACATCGTTGCGTTGTTGTTGGATTTGTGAGTGTGTGTGTGTGTGTGTGTGTGTGTGTGTGTGTGTGTGTGTGTGTGTAATTAAGTTATGGTGTCTTTTGGTTTCTTGTTTTTGCTTGGTATGATTTTATTGCTGATGGTATTGTTTTGACGGTTGTGTTTCTGTTTTTGATTGTCTTTCTGGAGAATGTCAAATGCATGGTAACATAAATTCAGTGCATCCTGTAAGATGGAAAACTGACAGGACAATAGCCTCGGTGCTCTTTTAGATGTCTATTTATGTTGATAAGAAAATCATAGGCTTGATTTAGAATGTGAAAGAATCTTGTTTGGGGGGATGAAGAATTGCAGGAGGAACAGGTTTGTACCTGCTTGATCATTATTTTGAAGTTGTTCAGCCTGGAATAACATATTACACATATGTTACACTATTATTGCAGAAAAAAATGTTACTTTTTAAGTACACAATCAATATGAAATTGTGAGGTGGTGACATCATCTTATCATTCATTTGCATATTCACACATGCATCAACTGTTTGAGAATTGATTTGCCCAAATTAGCAAAACTTCACAATTCCGTATCTTCCCTATTATTATGTTTATATCTGAATTTGATCATGTGTTTTCATCATGTGCTTTCAAAAAAGCCTTGAAAACACATCTTTTCAGTAGCAACTAGTTCGTAGCTGCAACATTTATCCAATTATACATATTGTCGTATATGTTTTGAATTGATTGTAAGCACTTTGGGCCTTGTGGGAAAAGCGCACTATAAATAATAATAATAATTATTATAATAATTTGTTGCTTGATTTTGATTTCTCGATTCTGATTTTGATCAAATTTTCTTTATCATGCTTTGATATAATTTGTACTCTTTCTTGTCAGACTTTAAAGCTGGCCTTGAATTCCCTGGCCTTTAAATACACATAGCACCTTATTTCCCATTGGTTTCTTTTGAAGACTGATCAATTGTGTAATTATTCATCATCATTTCAAGACACTGTGGTAGTTGACTGATGACTTGATATAGCACTAAAGACCTGATTTTTGTATCTTTCTCTCCTTTCCACAGATTGTACGAGAGCAATGCAGCACCAGTGCACGGCAACTAGACCAGGATGCCACCTCTCTTGTTTTTTAATTTCTCTAGACTATTGATAGAATAGTCAAATATTCAGGGAAAAATTGATATCTGCTGCATGAGGACATTGTTGCAATTACCTTCCTCTTTCTAATTATGCATAACATTGGCTCTTATTCCAGAAAGAGCATGACAAATTATTATTTCACTTGTCCAGTTTGCTGCAAATGAAAGAACGCTGTTTTGAGCTGTTGAAAAGAAGCTTGCTGCTTTTACTATTTCTTTTTAACAGCCCCACGAAAATTTTACTGCAGCTACCAGAAACACTACAATCATTGTCATCATCATCATCATTAGCCTTGACATTATCATCCTGTTAATCAACCAGCCTCCTTTTTCTTGTCTGTATCCATCCAGCAAAGTAAGAGCAAAGCTCTAAGATTATTGAATATCTGTCTTTTCTCCATGAGAAATTCTTACCCTATTGATTTACCACTGGAGCGCCTCTTGCTTTTGCTCTACAACATTCCCAGAAATCTGCTCATACCAAGATTTAGAAGGAAGTACGTAGCAACAATGTACTGAATCCATCAACAAGCATAGAACCGACAGTTAAAGAAGGGCTATATTTTGCTCAAATCAGGCAGAAAATTTGAAACACATTTTGCATGTTGGTCCATGTGGGCGAATATATCTTTTCTGCACACGACTCAGCCGAGCTGGAACTTGTGATACTTGTCCTGGCTAGACGGTAACCACTATGCAATGACACATTTGGCAGTACAGCGAGCTCACGCACATTGCCAACAATAAATGCATGCACCGAAACTGTCGATTGCTTGTACACGGGCCGAGCTGAGAATGCCGTGATTGCTTAGCTGCCATCGACTTGCAGCAGGAAGTCAGCGCACCGATTACAGCCGTGCCACTACGAGTAATTCCACGTGCCAACCTTGTCACTGCCACACAACATCGCTGCCATATGCATCCGCGTTGTCTCCGAGACAACACACTGCCGCCACGACTGCAACACTGCTGGAGCAATAACTGCCGCCGCATACCTCTACTCCTTTTGCCGCCTGTGTCTCTATGTTCCAGCGCAAGCGGACTGTCTGACCTCACACCATTGCCATGGTGATCGCCCCAGTCAACCTGCAACCGAACCAGTTTCCAAAGATGTCTCAAGCGACGGGTTCTAGTATTCAGGTAAACACTCTGGAATGATTGGGCATCCATCCATTCATTTTGTTTACCGGTACTTGAAAACGTGATGACCCATATTACCTTGATGAAGAAACAAGCGACAACTTGAAAATATAATTCAAATTTTGGGCCGTAGAGTATTTCAAATTGGACTCAGCGTGTCCTGGTTTATTGCCAAGTTCTCATGTATATGGCACAGTCATTCTACTAACAGATGCCCAAGCTACCTTGTAAATGGCTTGTTTAAAAAAAAAAGAAAAAATCTGAATGGTGACACTAATCAAATTCAATCAATTTCTGCTTTTTAGGTAAGTTTGTTTCTGTCATAAATGAAGGGAAAATATGAGAGAAGTTTTGATATTTTTTTTATTCCAATTTTTTTTTTATATCTAAAAGCAGGAGTGAAAGAAACTGCCTGATTTTGAAATGGAGCAATTATCAGTTTCAGTGAATTTGGTTCTAATAGTGTTTTAAATTGATTGACACATGTATCTTGTTTTTGCTGAGCATTTGCACATTTTTCATACACCAAGGTGTAAGCTGACACCTAGAATTCTATTATTTAAAGTAAATACCAAGGGCATATCTAGTTCACATAGACAATACGTAAGTAATTAATCTCTGCACAGTTCACTATTCACAGTTCACTTCTGCACATTAATTTGAAGTGGTCACAAACACAGGAGCCACCTTATATTTTGTGCTGATTTGATTCTTTTTGATAAAACAGATTTCAAGTTTAAGATGATTAGCTCTGTCAGCAATGATTCAAGATGTACCATAACAAAAGAAAAAAAAAAACACCTGACAACATTCATTGACCCTGTGTATGCACTGAGTGCTGATTCACACAGAAAACCCCATAATTATTGTAGACAGTGATCACAGTCCATGGACACAGAAAGAGGTGATGCGTGATTAAAAAAACCAAAACCTACCCACACAAAAAGGAGAGACCAGAAGTTCAACTATGTATTTTACTATTTAAGGGGAATAACCTTTCAATGCATAATTGGAGTTCACCTGGCCAAACATGATTTGAGAAACATGATTGTACAAAAGTGGTTGGCAGAGACATGTTTCCAGTTTTCTATTGGACTTGTAAATAAATTTAACATTAACATGAAACATTGTAGGGCCTACATTGAGAAATATTGTTATGAGATTATTTCTTTACAAGTATAAAAGCCCCTGTGTGACTGTCAATCTCTGGGAGGAATATAATGACCCTGTCTTCATGTCTAATCCTCTACTGAGACATGGATATGGTTGGCTAAAATGAAGATCATGTCTCAATGCTCTTTGTCTCAACCTGCTGCGTGATGTCTTCTGTGTTGTTGATAATGGATCCTGACATTCTAGTATGTCACTCAGGACATATCCATGTGTCTGAGTTTAAAGGGGACAAGTCCCAAACACATAGGCCTATATGTGGATTCAACACAAGTACAGCCAGATTAGTTTGACACTCTTTGAAAGTTTGAAGAAAATCAGACAATCAGTAATAAATGTGTGAAATTTTTATGAATTCCAGCCATCTCTAGATTGGAGCTGTACAATCTGTGATGTCATAATAGGTGAACTATTTAAAGGAGGTATTTTTTCTTTTTTTAATGAAGATTTGTGAAATTACTGTTGTCATTTACCGCTAATTTTCACTGAGTTATTCAATAGTCTTTATGTATTTGATAAATGCATGCATGGAAGTAGGGGAAACTTCCCAATTACAAAAAAAGGCCTTGAGGTGATTATAATTGACACCATTTCAGGTCACTACACTGGAGTTGTTAGGAGTTGTCTATCCTCTGTTTGACATTGCAAATGCTCCCTCCACATTGACCAGACAGGATCTTGTGTAATGAGCTGTGTCAATGAACAGTGTGTGGTTTTCATGGTTGATTGTATGTGTGTGATCACTTGATTTGATGCTTTGTTTGTGAGCAGTTCCGTTTCAATTCCCTTCAAGCTTCAGCTCCCATGCTCTTGCTTTGTAGAGTTCATCTCTGGAGCATATGTATGATAATCATTCTGGGAAGAATTGATCTCCCTTTTCAGTGGTTTTTCCCACCTCCATGGCTTGGTAATACAGAAATTATTGAAATGTCATGTTCGCTGGCTTCAAAAGAAGGTATGAGTTATGAGGTGGGTTCCAGAAAAGCGACAGAGATCTGCATCCCTTTTGTATGTTTTGCTTGGCAACTTTGCACCTGGACTTGGATGAGATTGATCTGGGGATAAACTGCTGAAAAATATTTGAGTACAACAACCAATTACAAAAACCACAGTCTATCCTTACACTGCCCTCATTCTCTTTTTGTCAGTACATTTTATTTGAAGAAAGGCATAATCCCAGCCTTGAATGTATCAGAAATGCAGGGGTAAAACACTGGAATCAATTTAAATTCCATCTAAAGAAAGACAAATGAGTGTGCTCCCGCCCCAGTGACTCAATGGTTAAGATATTTCTTAACCGACAACCCCGAAGAGGTCATGACCTCTAGGCGCTAGTTGATTGTTTTTAGCATGGATAGCCTTAGGGCTGAGCCGACGCACAGCCCTGTGACTCTAGCAAACCACGGCTGTTCATACTTTCCACCTCAATCATGTCTGCCCAAAAATTGTGAATTAGTTTTGGAGTATTAAAGGGTATATTGGTGTCCTATATCCTTACCACAGGTCTTTGATATTTTGTGAATGAATGAGGTTGCTCAAAGTAGGATTAGGGCACATGCAACAATCTTCTTTGACTGTTGTGGTTGTACATTTTAACTTTTACTCTCTTTTTTTTTTTTTAAGAAAATTGTCGGCCTAAATTGCAGAAAGATATATTTTTGTTTATATACCTGATTCAAATTATGACAAAAAATAAACAAACAAACAAACAACAAAAATATGGCCAGGATCAGACTCAAGCATCATTTTCAGTCAGAATATATTTTACTCAGTCTGTTACTGTAGTCAAAACAATTGATGAACATATGAAGGGCACCATGGAGATTTAATTTGTATTTCTTTAGTAAGCCTGAAAAACAACAACAAAGACAACAACAAAATCTATCTCAAGTAAAAGTGAAATAAATAGATGATCCAATAAGTACGATCAGAATACAAACAGGCACACCATGCTGCTGAGGAGGAGTGTGCATGCATCCCATCCCACAGCCCCTAGACGACATACTTCAGTCGTGATTCAGATTTCAGAGACATTTTGGTGTCGTTTACTCCCTGCACTGCACCCCTGCCTTGCACCCTGCTGTGCTGGCTGCCTGAGACCTCTGGCTGCCTTCTGGCTGCCTCAGATTTCTACCTGGCTTGCTGGGATGTGAATGGCACTTCTTCCCCAGTGCTTCTCAGCAGTTTAGTGCTGTAGTCAGTTTAGGTTTGCATTGATATCAAAGCAATCTGTTCCATCAAGTTCTTTCATGTCAAACCATTCTCATATATCACTCTGGAAGGATAATCTCTTTCATTACTATATTGCACACTGTACTAGGCAGTGTGTTGGTGATATTTGAATATAGTGGTCCTCAGAACTTTCATACTCTAAGTGCAAACATAAATTGCTTTCTGTTCTCAAAATTCTCATTGTAATTACAATTTCTGTCTCAATATTTCAGTGAAAATTGTGTGGCATGTGTTGATGTGGTTTTAAGGAGTCAAAAGACCATGTAAAATGTATGTAGGGTGTTTACATGGACTTCAAGATGTTTACAGGCAAGGCATGTCTATAATATACACATGCTCTAGCAATTCTTTACTTTGTGGTAATGAGTAGAAAGTATCCTTACACATGGGATGCTTCTCTTATTTTTCATGTGTTGCACCAGTTTGATAAACATTGCATTTACTTTCAGTAGGCTCCAAGAATTACAGACAGTCTGTCTGCCATTTTCATAAATCACTGTTTTTGTTTAGATATATTCTATCATGCTGAATCTGATTATGATTTAGTTTTTGCTGGACTTTTGTTAAGAAAATACTAATAGATAACTTCTAGTGTGAGCATATTTCTCTCTTATTTAAAAACCCTGCTAATCAAACCCTATACTTCTGTTCTGGCATCCTGGTGTAACACATCTTAAAATGATTTAACATGAATGATTTCACTCGCCTCTTGTGAGTATGTATCCCTCCTCACCATACAGGCTTGATACAGACTTTTAACATGACATTTCTGATTTGCATTGTTACGATGGGATGTATGGCAGAGTAAGCAAGATGGTCTGGTAGGTTGGTGGATGTGCATATAACACACATATGACTGCTATTGTATGACAACACATCATGGAGTGGGAAGCTGGCCCGGCTGAGTTATATTCAAGAATCCCATGTGATTGTGTAGGCCCTATAGCTTTATCACTACTGATCTCTGTGGAGTATGTACACTCGGCAGAAGAATCAGGACTGGAGTCTACCATTACTTATGAGTGTGTGCTTCAATGCAAATATATGCAGACTGGTGCTGTTCATGGTTTTTTAATATTTCCTGTTAGGCAGCAAATGAATTGAGCCATCCATGTATACTATGTGGGCCTTTAAAGCAAAGTGATAATGATGGAAAGAACATTTTTCTCTGGGCACCTAGCTGAGTGTGCATGGATGACATCAACACTGTCCATGTGATTTGACCCTGTGTCTTAATGAGGTTAACACTGTCTAGAAGCATCTGCTTTGGAATGTCATACAAACATTGTAACATTAGTCAAAACGTGCTGAAGGAATGCTGTGACTAGATATAAGTGACATTTTTTTTTTCACTCAAGGTTGTACAATCCTTACTCTTCATTGTAGTCATTACCCTTGGCTCCTTGTCTCATCTTCTTTTGCTGAAGCCTTTGCTGTCATCTCTGTATAAACTGTCACTTATAAGTTGTTCTGTTGATGATAACTTGACTCTCTGGTCCTTTTCTCCTCTTTCTCTGACTTCAAACTTTTTTCTTCCTCATACTTTTATTCTTCATCACCATCTCTTCTCCTTTTGCATTCAGTCCTTTTTTGTTGTTCCACTTTTTCTTGTCTTTCAGGTTGTAGCATTCCTTGTTTCATGTTACCATTGCATTCCTTAGTCTCATGCAGGCATATTTATATATGATACATTCTCATGGCAAGATTTAACTCAATGTATCATACTGCTACTCATTTACCTTCAAAGCTTTTTTCAATGATAATTTAGCACCTGCAAGGATATGAAACAACACAAATTTGATTTTATTCCATGTCAGTATTATTTCATGTCAACATTGTCATGAAGAAAATGTCTTAATATGCAGGTTTTGTGCAGGTTGGATTGGTACTAACATTGTATTAAACTTTTTTTTTTCAAGAGTAAGACACTTTAATCAAAAACATTGCTTTCTTAAAGCAGGGATTTGAGTTTGACTTCTGTTATGCTTGTTCAGACATACTGCCATCTCTTACCAGAAAAAAAAAAACAGTCCTACATGTTTATAGGATCGTTCTCAGGTTCCTGGTAAGAAAAGATCTTGCTGTGCAAGAATTTGTTAAAATGTTCTGTACTTTTTGGGGCGCTTTTTATACACGACCTGTTTGTAGAGAGAAGAAAGCTTTTATGGCCTTGGTGATTACAGCTTGAAAGATTTACGATGAGCTGATGGAAATATACATCCGCAGGGTTCATGGTTTATTACTGCTCAGTTACCATGGCACTGGCATCACTCTCTGGGGGTTTTCATGGACACCTTACCAGGAGGAAACTAGGAATGGTATCCAGTATTACTCCTCATCTTGAAAAATAACGGGAAGAGCAAAAGGATGACTGACTGATGGCTGACTGTGTAGTCTGAACACAAGTGTATGATTATGTTTCTTTTATATTTACAATAATATATTATATGAATATAGATATATATATATATATATATATGTGTGTATGTGTGTATATTTCATATATAAAATACGTAAAACATGAATATTGATCTCACATCAATGTCTTGAGAATGTCTAGCAATTAGAAGTTTTTGTTCTCTGTTCCATTTCAGCTGAATTTGAAGAGCTTTTGCAGTATGGCAAAGAGAGGATACAGCAACACTTTAGGCAGTCATACACAAGAATTGCAGTCCAGATGAACAGTCCAATTGAGGATCTTTTTGGCACAGTGTTGGATTACCTGCATGGGATGGAAGTGGACATTGAGGCCACGGTCGCACGCTTCTTCAACACACTCTTTCCCCACATCTACACCAGCCACATCAATCCAACAGTGACACGGCTCAACCCTGCCTATCGTGACTGTCTGTCCAACCGAGCATCTGTCATCATGCCGTTTGGCTATGCACATCGCGAGCTGTCTCAAGTTCTTGAAAAGTCACTGACAGTGGCCCGCATGTTTCTAAGTGCAGTTAATTTGGGCCTGGAGGTCATGAACTCCACTGTAAACATGGCAGTGACGGGCAAGTGTGAGCGGGCCCTGATGAAGATGCGCTACTGTGGTCAGTGCCAGAGCCTGGTTGGGGTGCCAGCTTGCCAGGGCTACTGCTTCAATGTCATCAAGGGCTGCCTGGCCAACTTTATGGACTTGGACCTCTACTGGAGGGAGTATGTAGCCAGGGTAGTAGACCTGGTCCGTGTTGGTATGACAGCTGAGTATGACCTGCAGCAAACCATGTTCTCTCTCAATGAGAGAGTAAAGGCAGCTATTGACCGTGCTGTTGAGGACAAAGATTACATCATTCAAGCAGTAAGCTACATATGAAATTAATCTCATTCCAGCTATTGTTTTCTTTCCACCAATGAAGCTGACATAATAAAATCAAACCATGAAATTTATTTTAAAAAGTCAGATCAGAGATCAGTGAAAAACAAGAAAAGTAGGCATTTCACGCATATGATATTACTTATTCAGCTTTTGAAATGACTTTACATCTTACTTGTTAAAATGTATGAATTAGATATGTTAAAGCTGAAATTGTACAATTTACGGACATGGAAACTATGATATATGCAATTTATCATGTTGCCTTGTTAGAGT
>NW_027273693.1:0-5392 GCF_040938485.1 Diadema antillarum | reverse complement strand
ACCTTTATGCTCAGGATTTGCATTCGATCTGATTTTCTTACGCAACAGAATGGTCAGCAGAGTGAAGATGCCTGTAATCCTCAAGCACTACCTCGATTAGTGATACGACAGGTAAATGGCCAGTGAACATTACTTTTTTCTGTTCAAGTTTTGAATTGCAGGTTCAGTTAGTGTCAGGTATGGTGTAATTTCGGGGGGGGGGGGGGGGTTTCTGTCATTATTTATGATATAGTATTATCATATTTTGAATGGAGAAGATATGTAATTTAGATTTGTTAATGTTTTTCCACTGAAAAGGTGAAGAATGTACATTTAAGCAAGTACCAGATTCAGTGAACTCAACAGACTGGAATCTCAAACTTTAGTTTAAAAGACTTTGTGGTCTAAGCCAGAGAGGTGTAATGGGTTTGTTTTGTTGTTGTTGCTACCAACTATATCCATAAGAAGTTAAATGCAGTGACCCTTCTCTTTTTTGTCTGTGGAGTAGATTTTGTCTTACATTTCTGCTTGTCACCAAGGCAATTATAAATTGAACAAATTCAGCGAGTTTCATTGCACACATTTCAGACTGAGCATTCACTTTTGACCAATACCTATATCAGGGCTCGACACTAACGGTGGCCTGGTGGCCCGGGGCCACCAAAATTGAAAGTCGGGCCACCAAATTTTTAAAAAGGGCAAATTTGGTGGCCCGCCTCGGGCCACCAAAATTTTTTGAAAAGTACATCAATTAATTCGTAACTTTTTGCGCTGGAAATTAGCAGTTATATTTGTTTAAAGGATGGATGAAAAGGACTGAATGAGTGCCTGAGAGTGAGTGTTGCGAGTTTGTTGAGGTTTATATATGAGTAACGTTAGATGTATGTCCGACTTCCAATTCTTGCTATGACTGGATAAAACTTAGATATTTGACTCATTAAAAAAAACAGGACTTTTAATGGTTTTTTTATTGTTTTTCGGGGCCACCAAATTTTTCTCTCGGGCCACCAAAAATTTGAAATTGAGGATTTTGGTGGCCCCATCGGGCCACCAAATAAAAAAGTTAGTGTCGAGCCCTGCCTATATGAATTGGTGTATTTTACAGCTACATGTAGTTGGGCAAAGCAAGGGTTTATTCACTTTCACCAGGGTAAATGGAACACTTCTGATTCTAAGTCAATGAACCAAATTTTACGTTGCTATTATTTGTGTGATTCCTGTGCCAATTCAGGTACTGGATGCATAACTGCACAATCCTGCTGTGCTGTTTTAAGCATGAGTGTGTCATATCGAGAAATGGACACAGTTGCGCTATGGGCAGGGCATTGCGTTATCATCAACACCACCTGCTCGGTGAAATATTGGCGGACGAGCTAAACCAACCCATGCGCTGTAACAATTAAGTTGGCTTTGAAGGATGGGATTATTGGAAAGTGTCTTTTCCCTTGGTTTTGAATCTGCTGGGGGTGGGGGGGGGGGGGGGGGAGCCATCAAATTCACTTACACTAGACTTTTCAACCCATTGCCACTGAGATTGTGAAATCCTCCTAGGCTTTGTGTGGAGCTTACTAAGTGTTTGTAGGTATTAGGTTCAATACGTTGATCCAGAAACATTCAGTTCCCTCAATAATTTCTGAGTAGTGCCAAATTGTTTTGAGCTTGAAATTCCATATTTCGTATTCCTCTAGAAAAATTGACCCTTGTTTGTCACATTCGAATGATGTTTAATATTCAAGTGAAATCTAGCAACATCTGGTACATTTTTCCTTTGATTGAAAAAAATTATGTTATATTTGACCATTTGATATCTGTATCCAGCATTTGTAAACTTAAAAAGCTGGAAGCCAAGGCCTACAGTTGATACAGAAATGTTTGAAGTAGCGCCAGGAAGCTCTAATGTCTGCCGAATGGTGGAGTTTGGAGTAATTTGACAAGCTGAGGAAAAATAATGCGCCCTATACCCTTTGCAGAATGAAATCGGTTATGTCATGATTGAACCCACAGTCTAGCCTTGCAGCTAATTCAGCAGAAGTTGAATGCGTGATGCCATTTTCTCAAAAGTGAAGCGTCAATGAAACTCACTCGTGGTTGCACACATACTCTCCCTCTCTCTTTCCATTTGTTTTTCCTTCCTTTCTTGCCTTCTTCTGGCATGAACCTCACAGAGAGTTCCGAGCGGAGAACTGCCGGATATGTCATCCCCCGTTCCTGTCGCGTCCAAAGTTCCCATAGCGAAAAACGTAATCAGATTGAACTTGAAATGAACTCGTAGTCTCAAGTTTGACCACAAGTCCTGGGAAAGTGTGTTTGAAGCCTCCATTTTCTGTTTACCAGTGTGCAGTGGATGGAACTCAAGCCAATCTTGTGAAAGGATTTTTTTCCCCTTTTTTAAAAAAGTGATTGGACTTATCTTCACAAGGATTAACCGTACACTTGTGAGAAGCAAAGGTAAGGAACAGTGCACGCTCGTCACTATATTCATTGGATGATTAGGTTCGTGCATAAACTTATAACTGAAAAGAAAGTATGTAGCAACAAGCAAACCCTTCTTCTTTGGTATTTGATAGAAACGTCTGTAGTTAATTGTGTTAATCACATTGTAAAGTCCTTATAGCTCTAAATTTCATGCTAGGCATATACGCTGGAAAAGAAATGCAAACAGACAAAAGTGATTTTCAATTCATTTTATTATTTTTTTTTGTTATTTTTTTTTTTAAGTAAGCATTTCACCTTCCACCAAATGCTGAAGTCATCTTAAATTCTACTGTAGTCAGGATTTTGTATTTGATAGAACAACCAAAACAAACAAAGAATGCCAGCATTTATGTTTGCTTGTAATTACACTTCGTAGTAATATATTTCTATGTCATCTCCTTTTTATGTCTTTTTCCTCCACACTTTGTTTTGTCTTATGTAGAAAAAAAGCAACAACAGAAAGAAGCTATATTGTAGTAATTACTATCTATCTGTGTGTTTATGGTACAATCCTGTAATTTGTGAATAGTTTTTGATACTGACTGAATAAAATGGGATTTATGACAGTGACAGAAAGGTTCCCTAGTCCTCTGTCTTTTGTGTAAATGTGTTCATTAATTTTGCTAGTTACGAAATGGCTGATGTGTGATATATTTTTTAATGAATATGGATGTAATCATATAGCTGCAGATTTTATTGGTAATATTTTTTTTTCTTTTTCACAAAGAAAGAAATAAGCATAAGAAGAGAAATATCACTATGTCATTAGTAGTGGTAGTCTTTAGGCACAATTTGCATACCTGTACATCCAAAGTGTGAAGTACAGAAGCCAGATGTACTTTGGAGCAGGTGATGTCACCGTGTGTTGATGGTACGATATGTTCAGTGAGTTAGGGTTTGTTTTGTTTTTGCCTGTGTTTGATATATTATATCCTTTCCATTGTATATGTATAGTTCACTCCTTTCCTGGAGTATCTGATGCACAAGGTGCCACATGGCTAGAATTATATGGAAAAGTTGAGATTTAGCTGGATGGAGTATGCTTTGCACTGACTAATCCTTGGTCCATGGTGGGGTGGGGGGGGGGGGGAGGAGGAGGAGAGGGGGACTACCAAATCATTGGCTGTGCATTATATGGACTTTGACCATAGCTGCAAGGGGATATCACAAAGTCCAAGTTGGTTTTGTATACATAATGCACATGAAATTATTAAACCATGCTAAATATCTCCAAGATGAGAAGCTTGAGGCAATGGTGTATTAAATAAACTTTTTGGGGAGACAAAGAAAAATCTACAAATTTTTCAAGCAGGGCATGGAATTATTTCTTACTTAATGATATGTTGTAGGTATACCACTATGTATTCGGAGACTCCCTAAAAAAGTTTCGCAGAATGTGAGATGTTTTCTCCCTCTTGGTTACTATGTCGCCAAGTCCTTCACTTGTTGTAATATGTATCGAATCGCCGTATTGCTCTTTCAATTTGTCTTTCAAGTACTGGTTCCCATATGGACTGGAATGATCATCAGTGAGAAACCCTCTCATTTTCTCTCTGAGGTCAGAAATCGTAACTTGTTCATCATCATTCTGATCCAAGTATGCACAGACCTTTTCGAATGCCTGCTCCTGGTCTTCGTTTTTTGGCCTTCCTGACTTCTTTCTTTTCACCTTTGGACCACTCCTGAACTGAAGAGGCATATCACGCCCACATCGAAAATGTCTGCTACATGCATGATGGTATACACAATCTGCAGCATGTAGATCCCCTCCAAAGAACTCGATCCTACCTTTAACTTCAAAGGACCAGTTGTCCGATCTGTCTTCACAGCACTGAAGGATTTTGTGCACAAAGGTGTCTGTTTTTACACAACTATGGTCCGAGCTTCCAGGTGCAATAGTGTTTCCACAAAATAAACAGTCAGTTTTGCTGTTAAATGGACCGCAGCTTAGTCTGGCACTTCGTTTTGCTTGCATTGGAGTTGAATATTTTTGGCATTTGATAATTCGTGGATTTGTGTACCATTTACGACAGGTCACATGCACATTAGTTCCATCTGTGACAACGATGTCATCACCTCTTTTAACACTCGCCTGATTGATTCCATCGGCTCCCTTTTTACGTATTTGACAAACCTCTTCTCCGTTGTCAATAGGGTCTTTGCAGATGGGACAGATATCTTGTCCACTAATGCTTGATTCCATGGCAAACCTGAGGACAAATATCGGGTGAAATGGCATTTTGAATGCCTCCTTCATCATAGAACAAAATGAATAATCATAGTGACCATGTGATGTCATTTTTAGTAGTGGTAGTAGTAGAATATAATTATTTCAGTAATAATATCACATTATCAGTGAAGATGATAACATGTATTTGTATGCTACCTGTTCAATTTTCTAGTAGATAACTCTACAATGATTGTAACATTCCGTGAATATTTACATTAAACCACTTTTTCTTTCGATGTAACATTTCTTTCTCATAGTTAGACGCACATACAAACGCTCACATGCACACCACACATATACACATATACCCACCTACTCATAAACATGTATAAGAAATAGGCAAAGTAAGATTAACTTACTTTCAGGTTTCTTACTCTTTGACTTGTAAAGATGTCGACTTTAACTTGACACAACATCTGCTTGTACTGTCATGTCAGACTGGGGGAGGACATAAAGAATTGCAAGCATGTTTGAAACTCAGAGATTGTTCAACATTAAACTATGCATTACTTGAAGAATATGCTTAGCATCCATTATCTGGAGAAATTGATATATGGCCTAAAAAGAAGGAAATCAAGTCTACTATATTTTGTTCTGAATATTTTGTAAGTTAGAAACTTAGGGTTTCGAGCTCTTGAAACAAGCATTATTACATGACTTACCAATACATTTACAACATCTGCTACCAACAGTGTGAAATAATAAGAC
>NW_027273692.1:7500-10578 GCF_040938485.1 Diadema antillarum | reverse complement strand
GTCCTCCGTTGGTGGAAGAACCCATGGCACTTTGACCGAAGTCTTATCAAAGTTGAAGCTATTATTGAAGAGTGCATTGACCTCCTGCTGGACAGTATCCGGCGATGTTCGCCTTCTCATCTGGCCCCGCCTCTTCCCTCTGTTGCCATGGAAACTGCATTCACCATACCGCTGACCACGCCCTTGGTCATGAGAGTGATACTCATGTTGCCTCTTGTTGCTTCTCCACTTGTTGTCATGGTAATGTCCACGGGGTGGGTTTTTTTGCCCTTCTGTTTCCATCATGGAATTAAGTTCACGGCAGACTAAAAGCACATCTGATGGAACGATGAAACGAGATTCCAAGATCACCAAGACTGCCCAAGGTTGCGTATTTACGGCCTGGATGATTTGAAATACAAAATTGGACATCATGATGCAAATTCCAGCGAGATGACTTAAATCTTCTACTGATCTTAACCCGAAAAAAAAAATTACAGTTAAATTGTACTTACAGCAAATCACTAACTACATTTTGTATCCCAAAACAGAAACTGCATGAAGACAACACACTAGTCTTAATTGTATTTGACTGTCTGTTGCTTCAAAGTGCTCAGCTGTGTGGACAAATCCTCATTTGGACTCAGAAATTCCTCTGAAACATATGAGGAAATCATAATCCTCGTCTTTAAATCCTTGAAAAAGAAAATTTATATCAGTAGGGGTGCAATATGGACACCTCATCTAAAAGATACTCAAAGGATGGCTTGCATGAAAGGAGTTGAACAAATAATAAACACATGATAGACCACGATCACTGATAATGATGTTACAAAATATATAAAGTACATACAGTCAAACCTGCCTTAGCGGCCACCTGTCTATAGCGACCACCTGTCTATAGCGGCCACTGAAAAATCCCCGGGAGAGAAAAGCCCTGTTAAAGACCCTGTGTATAGCGACCACTTGTCTAACGCGGCAAGTGGCCACAAATTTTGTTTCCCGTGGTAGATTTTCACCTGTCTATAGCGGCCAAAAACCCAATGGAGCCGTAGCCGACCCGATAATTCAGCGTGTTTTTCTGCTTTGTAGCCGTGGCGGGCAACGTTCAGTGGTCACCAACGCTGCATTTATCCCTCATTCAGTCATAATAATGCACTAGTGTTAAGCTTTCTTCACGACAATACACATACTACTGCGCAACAATTTCATATAAACCGGCATGGTTTAATGAATGAAACACACGGTGTGTGCATACGTACACACATACATGTGTATGTAAGGATACAACGATGATACATGTACATGAATGTAAGCAATGCACGCAAAGTTGGATTACCTGTCTATAGCGGTCACCTGTCTATAACAGCCACTTTTACCGTCTCCCTTGGGTGGCCGCTATAGACAGGTTTGACTGTACTATATTAGTCCTGCAATTAAACACTGCAAAACCATAGAATAGTCCCTAGAAGGATTAGAAAATAAAAATCCAGTTTGGTTTAAATGGTCATGAAGTTACCTGATAAATGAATTGCCTATCAAACCGTTGGCAATAAATGTAATTTATTTTTTAATCAGATTTTCCATTGTGTGTCTAAAATAATCTTCCTCCCACCTACAACTCACTCTATCTGACTCACAGTAACTAAATGAGTGGCATGTTGATTTAATTATGCAAGATTATGATTCATATCTTACAACACCTATTTAGAATGTAGCTATCCGATTGGTCGATTGCCCATCACGTGACATTTAGTGAAAAGTTCCATTGCACGCTCTGGCTGTCTCAGCTGTGCAATTTGGTTGACCAAAATGTTCCATTGCACGAGCTCTCATGTCACAATAAACAAACATGTGCCGTGCGCACTCAACAATTACAAGCGCGCTTATAAGTGCGTACTTTTGTCACTCATTTTTGTAAACAACTTCGTTTCGCATACGTACGTACACATGTACATACACAGTGACTACGACTGTGAGGCTACTCATTCGTCTTTCACGCCAATCACGGCAAATGGTTGCCATTTCTGTGCTAAATTCAAGAATCTGTGACTCTTGTGAGTATACCAAATCTGTTGACGTTCGAGGTGTTGTATAAAAAACAAATAGTGTATGGTCTTTCCTCGTGCATTGGAACCAGATTTCGCACTCGGTGAAAGATAAGGCGCACTATTCAACTCAGCTTCGCCTCGTTGAATAGAGCGGTGCCTCTATCTTTCACCTCGTGCGAAATCTTGTACCATTATGCACTCGTGACCATTCACCATTTGTATACTGATAATAGGGATAAGGCTAATAATAATACATAGACCCCACTGCACTGCGCCACAGCTAGCCTTACATAGTAGAAGTGTAGAACCCCAGCCATCAAGCATTCACCAAAACTGGCAAAAGAGAACAAGACTTTGAAATATTTATCTAGCGCACTGCCACTACTAGTACCAATGGTACAGTATTCATCGCATAATCGGGCATCTGATAATCGGGAACCTCGCTTAAATGACATACGCTTCCCAGAAACATTTCCAATGCACGTTATTTTCACTGGATAATCGGGGGGGACCTCTGATAAACGGGACAATTTTTCTTCAAGCGATCTATGATTTTGTTGATACATGTATCTAAAAAACATGCCTCGCTGTGTACGTTGTTTAATCTCAGTCATACACTTTGAGGGCAAAGTCCAAATTCCTCGTCTCTGAGTGTTTCAACTTTCAATACACTGTGATCTGTGCTTACGTCACAATCTTCCTCAGTTGTGAATGAGCTAGAGGGTCGCGCCGAGGGGTAGCGTGGTAGTGTATTCATGTACATGTACAGTTCGTCAGTATGCATGTGTGTGTGTGCACTACATGTACATGTCGTATGCTGTTTAATAGTGTATGGTGAGTGCTCATCGCAAAATCGGGCACCTCGCTTAAAGGGGCCGTGTTTGCTACTCCCAACCTGTCCCGATTATGCGATGAATACTGTAGTAGTACAACTACAAGTACAACGTGTACTGGCACACTGCACTGTTCTTATAATAGTCTGACTCTTGCTGGTTCTTGAATCTTGTTTCTTGGATCCGTAGGCTACTCTCTGTTCCATAATGATAGA
>NW_027273692.1:0-2500 GCF_040938485.1 Diadema antillarum | reverse complement strand
GGCTTTTCTTGACATACTGCAACCGGCTGTATTATCTGTTTCACAGGAAAACAATCAATGTCACACACGTTTCAGTGCGAAAGGACAATATTTTAAAGCACTCATGTATCATTGTTGCAGTAAAAGGTCAAAACATGAACACAATCTACAATAGGAAGGGTGTAAACGACGTTAACAGCTACATTTTTTTGGAGATACTGGGTCTAATTTCTTATTTTTGAATTCTCCGGATATATTTTCGGTCAATTTCTCAACCAACTTTTTCATTAGATTGCATTGTATGCAATTTCATATTGTTTGTTTGTTTGTTGCTGTTTTTTGTTTATCGTCAATATCAATGTTACAAGTCATCATTGGTGACGGTGGTAATGATGCTTATCGTTGTTATTATAGTCTGGTTGCCTGAGTTTGAGGAACAGACATTATAATTCTTCCATGTTACATCGCGCTGTCTGCGTCTATTTTCTGGAACAGCGTATATATCTCTATTGTGAAGAAGGTGGTTGTTTTTCCGTTTTGAAATGTTGAACATATCCATGTTCATACGGTGTCGGTCGTCTATAGCGTTGCCACATTGCAATATTTTGCAGTGCAAGTGGTAGGTGCAGTAGTTTTCTAGGTGACTCAATAGAAAGAAGACAAATTCCAATGTCAGCCTATAAATGAAATATAATGAAAGTGTTCCAAATGTTGTATTTGTATTTTCAATTTGCACAATTCATTATATCCCTATCATTTTCCGTCAATATTTTGTATGTTTTGTTTCGTTTCATTTTTCCTCACATAATTTGTGTTTTCTAATCCATGTGAATTACTTAGCGCTGTTTACTCACGAAATATTTACTCCATGCAATGGCGTTATGTGGTTTTTAGACCTCACTTCCTACAAATTTTCCATTTGAAATGTAAAAACAATAAATATTTTATGTATGTCCTTCTGTTAGCCTGATATTACTGTTGGAATACAAATACATAAGTCTTCACCTTCATCTCTCCCGGGTTTCTGCAGTTAAGATACATATTGTCATTTTTTATTAAATTCATTTACATTTGTAGTAATGAATGGAGTTCCTCATAATCGTCACCTAGATTTCTATGATATAATTGCTATACTTCTTCAGCTTGTAATGACTGTATCAATCACAACAAACATCAACAAACATCTTGCGTAACGTCTTTTCTCCCACATGGTCGAACGATTGAATTTCAAGAGAATAATATTCTCTTGAAATTTAATCGTTCAACCAATACATTATATTGGAAAGAGGGTTGAAAATGTATTATGTTCTTGAGTTAAAGGTAGTTAGATAAATGTAATCGATGGCCGACACGTAATGACTTTGCGTTATCATTGTCATTTATCAAAAAGTAGGCAAAATAGCTTCTTCTCATAATGACATATAAAAATGTATTATAAATATCAAACGACTTTCTCAATATGTTCTATTAAAGAGAGAGAGAAAAAAAAACCTGAACCGTTCTGTAGGCCCTATGACAAAATGTGCACAATCTTTCATCTCCCAAAATGTGTCGTTTCTCTTTTCAACTCAGATGACTACCGATCTGTTGCTTCTCGATCGGCCCATTACGTCGCTCTCGGACTCGACAGGGCAATTCCCTCTACGAAGAATGGACTGATCGAAGTGCGTTACGTTGACGTGGTGGTAGGGTGTGCGAAGTACTGCATCCGGAACTCCCTGTGTGTCAGCTTCAATTTTGAAGATGCCGACGGTGTCGTTGAGAGAAAATGCGAACTCTTCGCGCGCTTATACAAGCGACATCACCTTGTTGAAAGAACGGGGACCAGCTACTTTATAGTAAAACCAGATATACAGACTGTTTAAAGGGATGGTATAGTATTGTTTGAGATGAGGATTGTGCATTGATTTTTTTTTGCGAGATACCAAGAAACCACTACGAAATGTTACAAAGCATACCATTCTAAGAATAATTCAAAGGTTATTAGATGAAAATCGGTTTTTGGAATGGCTTAGACATCCAAAAACAAAGTAAAACAAAGCGATTGTAATAAAAGTTGGGTCCTACCTTTTACTATAAAGATGGCTCTGTTTTGGTTATCTCAGCCATTTCAAAACCAGTTTTCATCAAATAAACTTTGAATTCCTCTCGGAATTACATGCTCTATCATATTCCATAAGAAGTTTCTCATTATCTCAACAAAATTGTTAGAAATCTGAAAATAGATTTCAACCAAAACTATACGATCTCTTTAAGTATTGGGAGGTTCAAATGATGATAACCCGTACGAGAAGTCACAGCAGGCAGGACTTCAAGAAAATATCATAGTCCCCCAAAGAGGTCATGGGGCTTTGACCCTCGCATATTGGCCTCTGTTTATTTGTGATGAGAAATGTTCCAAATATCCACGTCAACGATATCTGTCAGAGAGGTAGGGATAGCTTTTAAAAGAGATATAGCAGTTCTAAATTGGCCATCGTTAGTTCGTTGTGAGCTCTGATTTCCTTTGCCAAACATGATA
>NW_027273691.1:0-14298 GCF_040938485.1 Diadema antillarum | reverse complement strand
CCACTCTTACTGAATACTGTAAAGCAAGAAATATTTGTGGCCTGAAATTTTTGCGAATTACGGTCGACAGCCTTTATTGCAGCATGAAATTTTCGCTAACTGCCACTGGCATCCAATGCATTATAGTGAAGTCAATAATTTTCCTGTGCATTTCAAGTTTAAAATTCTTGGCTCTTGCGAAGTTCATGAAATCAAACTCCATGCATTAGTTGGTCAATGCGACCAATGAAAAAACTTTAAAATTATGCAGAATAAGAAAATTGTTCTTATTAGAAAACATTAATCCTTATGGTTGACTAGGTTGAACCAATTTACCTATTTCGAGTTCCTCACAAAAAATGAGCCCTTGTGGCTTTTTGTTGGTGCACATTCACATAGGCTATGCTGGAAGGAAAACAACATGATGCTCTTGTCAGGCATGTTACTGTAGTTTAGGTAATAAGGGGGGTGGGGCCACTGAGGTGAGAACAGCCTGTATGTGTTAAACCTTGCAGGCCCTCAGTTCAGGGTAGGCCCTACATTAGGATACTTCCCTGACTCAACCAAGCAGTACCTTGACTTGTGAACATGGTCCCAATTTAGGCAGTACATCTCCTTCCATGAACTAACCTATGTTATCCAAATGTTCGAAAGTTTTATTGTCTTTAGTTTACAGCTAGATGCCTCACCCAAAGTGTGATAGTTTAATGGACAAATTCGGTAATTATTTTGACACAAATTGAATCCAGCATTAGTATTGCTACAGCAATACAAACAACTCTCTGTAACTCTGAACAAGTTTCAATGCTTCAAAACATTACT
Organism: Diadema antillarum; assembly: GCF_040938485.1. Taxonomy (NCBI): domain Eukaryota; kingdom Metazoa; phylum Echinodermata; class Echinoidea; order Diadematoida; family Diadematidae; genus Diadema; species Diadema antillarum. Next base: position 13,497 of record NW_027273691.1, on the reverse strand, counting down.
TTTGAGGGCAAAAACATCATCGGGTGAGAATGAATATAGGGTGTTAAATTGCCACTAAACCCATATTGTTTCGAGACAACTTAACGCCCTTCTCATTCTCAACCAACAAAATTGAAATCCATTCAATTGTAGCAGTCATCGTGGAAATCACGCTTCACAAGATTATGAATATATTTCTTGTAGATGCCACAGTCAGTGCTTGTTATTGTGTAGGTTGATAAAATCAAACAAGACTGAAACAAAAACGTAAATGTCATAGAGATAAGAAAGAGAGAAAATGAAGAGAGACAGCAAGAGAAACAAGCATGCAGAAAAACACCTAACAGGGTAGCAACATCTTTCAGAAGAAGGAGGAAGTGACTGAGATTTTCCTGTACTAGGTATTCTTGATTCACCTAAAATCCTCTGGAAATCCAGCTCTATGAATCAACCCATTTCACAGATACTATTCATAACCTTCTCCAAGGATATCAGGCAATATGGAGTAAAAGCAACCGAATAAAACATTCATCATTAGTGAGATCCAGCTGTTGAAAATGACAGCTTTCACCGTAAAATTCAGCTATTTTAAACTTGGTCCCTCTGTAGGTCACGATATGTACAGTGAATTGTTCTTCCACTCCTTGAAAGAAATTTTTGCAGTCTGTTCTCTCTCTTTCTATCTTTCTCTCGTCTTGGGAGTCACTATTGGAGAATGGAGCTGAACACCTGTGGTAGAAAGCAGGCTGGATAAATGCTTACTTATATGTGTGAGCATCTAAATCGTCAGCATCTTCTGGGAGAGGAATGAGCGAAAGGTGGTTGCAGCTCACAAACATGAAAATAGATTTACCCAAAGGACTCTTCCTCTTCAAGCATAGAACACCAAGACCACAATCCACAAAGCAGCCACGATATCCTCAACATAATTATGTACAGCATGCTATTACTTTGAATGAAGTATATGACTTCAGAAAATTGATATAAAGCAGCAAACCAATCATTCTGAAATAGAAGAAGAAAAAAAAACATACTATGGACCTAGCCTAGTCTCCCTCCCTGGATCACAGCAGACTTGGCATTATCATAGAATAAAAACATTACCTGTAGGTACGGTCAAAGAGTTAGGAGTTAATGTCTCCTTATTTGCACAACTATCTGCACATGTACATTAGCAAGTTCAGTGTCCATTGGAAGCACAGTCAGAGGAAAAGCACAGACCTTGAAAGTGTGGATAAATCCACTCAGGGGGCCAATGCAGCTACATGCCAGTTAGTATGTGTACAGCATAGACATGACGGGTTTTTTATACTATTGGTATGTAGCACAGTATATTGGAATATGGGTATATTAAAGCATCAGCAGTACATAGTTTACCATAATGATATCGACACAGTTCCCCATCATTTAATCAGGACTCTTACAAATGGAAACACTGCTTTATCTAGAAAATGTTGCGACGTTTCCAATTCGAGGCACATTACTTTTCCTGTTTGGACTGGACATATTTTTAATTTTAGATATTCACAAATGTTGGAAAGTTTTTATTCATAAAATTTATTGTACTGCAGGAAGGAAAAGTTAGTAGACTTCAGGACAAAAAAAAAATGCAGTCACTTTGTTACAGTGACATTTAGAGTAGTCATAAAACAGAAGTGTATGAAGGCATATGAACTTCACAAATGTCTCTCAAACAGGATAATCAGTGTTGTTGTCAAATAGGACAAAAATCTTGCTTCTGAATCATCCAAGTGGATGGGACTGATGTATGTAAGGTAAAGCAACTTGACAATTTCATTTGTGTGAAGATGCTTTCAAGACAACAAACTTACTTGTCAAATGAGCTATTTCCATGTACTTATATCTGAATGCAGTTAAGGATTTTTTTTTTTATTTCACCCCCCCCCCCCCCCCCCACTGAGTTCAAACTGCTTTAGAAAAAGAAAGTTGTCTTGAGAAATCGCAAAAGCCACACATGGAAGCCAAGGAGATATTCACAACTTATCATTAAAAAAGAGGATATCAATCACAAAATAGGTTCTGTTTTCATGCATTCATATCATTTGTATGAATGTCACAAGATCGTGGACAGTCAGAGAACAGACAGTAAAGAACTGCCTCTAACTGCATGGACATAAAACTAAAGTTAGATTCCTTGGTGAGTGAAATATACACACTGAGTTTATTGTTTGCTTTGAAGGACAAGCTGTTTCTTGTCGAGTAGAGGTTTTTGACCTGTAGATTGAAAATAGGACTTCAGTGAAAGCCTTCAATTTACAAGCAACGCTACCATACACACATTCTCATGATATGGCGGTCTGTGAATTTCAGGCTCTCAGGTGCATGACCCATTTATAAGCTGATGGTTTGACAGGGCAGCTTGATGAGAATGAAGATTGACAACTGATGACGAGCCATCAATGATACTGACATACAGGTGAGAAAAAGAAAAGGGAAGAATCTGGACATTTAGTGGTTCTATCTGCTTTTTTATTTCTTGTCATACATAACATGATTGTTCCTTGTTCACATGGCAGTGATGCATACTGCTAAACAGATAAACAGGCAGCTGCAAGTATCCTCAAATGTTGCATCCCTTGAGATTCTTGTTTAAAAAAAACAGTGAGTCGGGTGTACGTAGCTGTTAACAATGTAGCTACAACAATTGACACATGTTTCAGGTAAACATGCACCCCTGGCAGGAGTAATCATCCTTTGAGGTAAACAACTTTTGAATCTATTCAATAAGATCATAAAGGCTATTATAGGCCTTACCGATTAATAGAATTAAACTTTAAAGTGAAATTAGACATCATACTGGACAGCTAAGACCACTATCTAAAAGTCAATTATTTATGATTATTATGCATTCCTCAAAATTACACACACACACACACACAAAACAGGCCATGTGATCTGACTATTGATTGCTTTTATTTGTTGGTGGGTTGCTTTATATTGGTTCTATCTTTCATTATGTTGTGTTATTCAGTTTTTTGTGTTGCACAATTTTCTTTGCACCCAGCGCAAGTGACATACAACTATGTCCTTTGATCATCAAAACTCATTTATCTCATCATCAAACATCACACTTTTAAAGCATTCACATTACAAAATCATTTAATTCAATTTCTTTTTTTCTACTGTATTTTTAGTAAATGCTTTGTAGCATTTTGAAAGAAAGTTTTGGTTATTGTTATACAACAAACAAACTTCTCTTTCTTGCATAAATGAAATATACATTGATCAGACTTCTGGTGAAGAGACGGCAAGGCTACTGTGTTTGACTGCACATTCCACATAACAGTGTTCAAATCAACGCATGCAAATGATAATCACAACTCTGTCTCCTGATTACTTAGGAAAGCACTGGGTCTACACAAGAAATGTCATCATAGTCACATGACACAACTCTACTGCCTCAAAAGTATAATGCATCCCAAAATACAAATCTGCGACCATGGCATCCCTAATAAATGTATTACTGTTAGCACACAGCAGGCAGCAACACAGTGAGGTGGTCTTATGGGTTTAAAATATAGAAAATGGAATGCAAAAGAGTGTACTGTGACTCTAGAAAGGGCACGAACACATTATAAGGAGCAAGTCTGAAGTAAAATTGCCATTCAAATCCAGGTGGATCAACTTATAAAACAGGGGAACAATCAAACAAAATAACAACAGATTCCCTAAAGTTTAACACACAATCAAGTTAGATAATCTTAAAGGGAAGGTAAACCCCAAGAACAATGTGGATTGAGTGAAAGCAGCAACATTAGTAGAACACATCAGTGAAAGTTTGAGAAAATCGGACAATCGATGCAAAAGTTATGAAGTTTTAAAGTTTTGTGTTGGAACCGCTGGATGAGGAGACTACTAGAGGATATGACGTATGAGTGGACAACAATACAAAGAAAATATAAAGAAATTCAACAAAAATTCACTTTTCTAGAATTATGAAAGAGCAGTGGACCAACCGCTTTCAGAAAGCAGGGGGAATAATTGCTACCCTTAACATATGTCAATATCAAGTTGATGGAATTTGTAATTTCATGAAAAATGGATTTTTGTAGTATTTTCTTATATTTTCTCGGTATTGTTGTCCACTCATACGTCATAACCTCTAGTAGTCTCCTCATCCCAGCGGTTCCAAACACCAAAACTTTAAAAATTCATATCTTTTGCATCGATTGTCCGATCTTCTTCAAACTTTCACTGATGTGTTCTACTAATGTTGCTGCTTCACTCAATCCACATTGTTCTTGGGGTTTATCTCCCTTTAAGGATGTTTGTTATCACGGTACAATTTTTAGCAATTCATATACACAAACTAAATTTACAGTTATTCTCTACTTCATTAGCTTAGTTAATATTTCATTAATTATTCAATATTACTGTTTTTAGAGTTACTGTTTACTTAGTATCAGATTTGATATGAGATAAAACATTCAAATCAAAATCAAGATTATTGATGTGGTCAAGATCCACATATGCAGTCTTCTAATGACAGGTTTAAACATTTTAATCTAATGCATACTCTGCATTCACAGCAATGTAAAATATCTTTTCCTTTTTATTTCTGAGTGATTTTTTTATCTTATTTCTTTTCTTCTTTTTCATTCTATTTTATTATCATTTTTTTTACCTTTGGAAGTCTTTTAAAATAGAAATCTTTACGTGAAACTTTATTAGCCACAAGATAACCACTTTTGCAAACAATTTCACCTTGTATCTCCTACATCACTATCCCTGGGAACAAGACTTGCTCACTATGTACACACAAAAGGACTGGAACTGTTAAACAAAGCTAGTCACAGAAACTTTTCAAAATATGTCTGTTTTTTAACCCATCCCCGTCACATCCCACATATTTCGTGGGTTTTATTATTTATGACCAAAAGAGGGCGTCTATGACCTGAGACTTGCCAGGAGCTGTAGAATGATTTTAGCCAATCACAGAGATCGTTACTGGGACTCTGAAAAATAATCTATGCATAGAAATCTATTTTAGAATGCCTCTTATTGGGCCAAAACACCTACCAGGGGTTCGAGCCTGCTGAGAAACTAATCAATATTCATGTTTACAGCGCGCAAGCATCTTTGTTGCTCCAGCAACGGCAGTGATTTCCTACGCGCGGTATCGTGTTATCGATAGCAGTTGAGACTTGTTGCCCGATACCTGTTTACTCACTGTGGTTACGAAGGTATTGCTGTGTCGCATTACGTTAGTGTGACATAAGTTCTGTAGGGTTTCGTCCATTTCTCTCATTTTTCTCTCTTTTGCTTTCATTTCACTCTATCCCTTTATTTTCAGAGTACAGCCGTACATCTGATCGTGTTGTGTTCCATTTTTTGTTGCGTGATTATTTCGTTTGCAGCAATTTGGAGGTGAGTTTTTGTTCGAATGTCGGTTGATTGATTGAACGTCGTTGTGTGTGTGTGACCATCGTACTTTTCGTGTAGCCTACTGTACTCGTTTCTACCTACCGTAAGTGTCTCCGCAGCAGCTCCGTCCTTCGTCATCAAGCTTCGTGTTTTCATCGTAGTATTTCTCATTGTAGTTTTTCTTCTCCTTTTAGATTCGGTGCAAGATATTCTGTATATTTTTTTCTACGGTAATTTGCCTTTGTTGTCGATCGTATTCGTGTTTATTATTTTTCCACCTCCATTTCATTTTTGTGCTGCAATATGTCTGCGAGGTATGAATCGTATGCTGATGTGTTTGGTTTGAGTGACGAAGATGAGAGTGATTTTGAGGGTTTTGCGGTGGATGAGATCGGTGGGAATGACTCTAATGATGACAGTGATGTTGGTGAAAGTTCGAGTGATGATGGTTGATGGTGTCATTGGTGATGATGATGAGAGTGACACTGACAGTGACACACAAGCTGACGCTCAGGAGTGTCTAGAGACCTGCATTCTTTTTTGGCAAGGTCCTTTTCAGGACCTCCACCTGGACCGACAACAAAACTGAATGAAACGTCTACAGTGCTGGATTTTTTCTTCTTGTTGTTTCCTTTGACTTTGATCCAGCACTTGGTCCAGGAGACAAATCGGTATGCTGCACAAAAGCGGCAAGCCAACCAAATCTCCCTAGGTGGCAGCCTGTGTCGGTGGAAGAAATGAAGTGTTACCTTGGTATTCGGCTGTACCTCAGCATAATGCCTCTCCCAGAAATGCGCTGGATGTGGAGCTCCGATGATGTTTTTGGCCATCTCCGTATCGCTAAGTTCATGTCTCGGAAACGTTTTGAAGGAATTAAGCATTTGCAATTGATCTATATATATTATTATATATATATATATATTTTTTTTTTTTTTTTTTGGTGGGAATGCAAGGAGATCGAAGGTGATTATTTTTCCTTATCAACATCTTTCCGGTGGTATTTAAAGCATTTCTTAGATGCAACCACCCTTTGCTCTCCTAGTATGACTCTATCTATGTCCCCTGCGATGCTGAAGGTGCTGCCACCCTGACTTTTTGGAGTGTTTTCCTTAAATATCTGTTTTTAATACATTTTTCCTAATATTCTTTATACAAACGTATACCGTACCAGATAGTCGAATTCAAATTTTACTAAAATGCATTGTAGCTCCCTCGTGAAGGAGGAGAATGATATTGCCCACACCCTTAATCGCTTGGTGGGTTATGTGCTTAGATATTAGATTTTCAAATTATTTGATCTGAAAAAGATAAATCATTAATTCGAATTAAGTTGCTTTTTTGTCTTGTACCTTAAAGGGATGGTATATCATTGGTTGAGGTGGGGATTCAACTCATAAGATTTTGCGAGCTACTTGGAAACCAGTTTATGAATTGTTAAAGGGCATGTAATTCTAAGAGGAATTCAATGTTTATTATGAAAATTGGTCTTGAAATGGCTGATATTCAAAAACAAAGTAAAACAAAAGTGATCCAAATAAAAGGAGGGTCACAACTTTCATTTGAATCACTTTGTCTTGATATCTCAGCCATGCGAAACCATTTTTCATCAAATAATCTGTGAATTCCTCTTAGAATGATACGTTCTTTTATATTTCAAAGGGGGTTTCTCATTCTATAAAAAATCATCATCGAAAAACGTTGGAAACCCAAAGCCCCACCTCAACCGAAACTGTACCATCCCTTTAAATGATTAACCAACTTATCGTCTTACTTTTTTTGATTAAAAAATGTATTAATAATGATAATACTATTCAGTTCTTAGAACGCATAATACCATAAGATAGTCTCTATGCGTGTGCAAAATTAATGAAAATTAATTCACAACAGTCCTTCAAAGGTGGACATCAGATCATCGAACTCTAATTCTTAACATGCCAAAGCTCCCTCGTATGCAATGTTACTACTTGTAGCAATATCAAAATCTACAAAATCATCTAGAGTGTATATCATTTCTTCGCTATAATAACATTTATCAAGTTTTCTTCCGAATAGCATAATCACTCCCATCTATCAGCATGTATTTAGTATGCAAGGATACTATGCAAATAGTGCTACTATTATACTCATTCCAATGACTACACAGCAAGGAAGACAATGGAAAATAAAAGTGTTGTAACGCGACAGTGTATAGAGGGATCTCCCGCTGAATTAGACGCAAACATTCAACACTGCATAGTTTTCTTATCATCATGTATGTACACCTGTACGTGCAGTACAGAATGTTTGAGGATGTCGATTCGAAAAAAAAATGTGTACAAAAGGCCGGAAACGAAATCTTGTCTTAACTGACAGTATTCAATTCAGTGCAGATCAAATCAATTCAAATTTTATTTTCACTCGTTTACATATCATAACCAACACCTCACTCTCTTTGTTAACAAATGGACAATAGGCCTATATGCGATATATATTGTGAGATAGTATGTTATACAGACGTTATAATAGCAAAATGATAACAAAAATAGGATGGAAAAAGAGAGTGTAAACTATTGCAGAAGTTTTATATTATGGAGTTTTTTACAAGGTATAGTACCCCATCAAGCTTCATATGAGTTCAACTAGCCACAATGTATGATATGAAATGGTATGAAATCTATAACGGCACACGAGATAAGATATATTTCATCTTTGATAGAGGGCTTTTTATGCTTGCATGCACTTTCGATGCGTATTTAGGCAAGACTGCTTTTTACAGTATTCCAGAACTGAGCACATTTCTAGGTAGTTCACATTTTCAACAAAACATCGTTTTCGTTTTCTTGTATTTAAGATACAACAGATTACGCTTTTTCTTACTCATGAAAATTAAATACATTTTTCAATATCATTCTTGCAACACAATAAAGATTCAATAGACATGATAGACGTGATCCGTTTAAGTGTATGTTCTCTATTTCTATACATGACTAAAGTAAGATATTTCGCTGCACATCTAAGGAAACTATTTGGCTTTTGAACTCATGTTGACGATTATACTTGCGTTTATCAGTTGACACACAACTTTCATGCTGACTTTGTTTTCCGTTTGTAATAAAAATTACCTATGCCAACATCAATTTATCAAAATCAACAATGATCCAATTACGCATGCATATCAATTGGCAGAAAGTTAAGAATTCTTAATCAGGGAGGTTTAAAATTCTAAGCTATATAGTCTCCAGCAGATTCAGGAGGACGTAGGAATTAAAAATTTCACATCATGCAAATATTGACGAAATAATCATACATCTTTATACAAATATTCGATGTTTACGTGTGAGATGGTTTCGAATGTTACATAAGCGTGCAAGTTAACCGTTCTATTCAACAACGCAAAAACGGAGTTGAATTGAACAGTTACACTTGCATCGATTGTCATATTCGAACCGCCGCCCCGCACGAATGATAAACGTTGACTTTTTTAATATATAAAACACACGATATAGGCTTGGTCTAGACCAAAATAAATCTAAAGTTAAGCCTATCTAGAGGGAGAACTAACAGTTAAGCCTTGATCTAGATCTGGCTCTTATAGGTACGACACACAAGTTCAGTGCGTCGTAGATCTATAGCACGGCTGGCTCTCTCGATTTACCGTTCAATTTATACGTCTATTGCACTGCCATTAAAAGGCAAGTTTGTACACAGAATAGCATTGTTAAAAAACCGCCAGAACGTTAGTTTTGTGCGATCACTTAATTTCAGCGTGATTTTGGTAGTGACTAGATTCGCACCTGCCCTTTCTTCAGAAGCAGTAAAGTTTAATTCGTATAGATCATGTTTTCCTAATAATCATGTAAAGTCATTCCTCTTTTGATTCGCTGATACTGTTTAACGGAATTTGTTCCTCATCACTTTCCGAGGTCCGCGAGAGTGCTTGAAGTATCCTTGAAAAGAGAAACGAGAGAGAGAGAGAGAGAGAGAGAAAGATATCAATTAATGTTCTTATGCACCTTGATGTTCAGCTTTTAGTTGTCACAAGCTCAATGACAGGCATAAATAAATCAGCATGAAATGCATACAATACACAAGACAATATACAATATCAATGCACCATACACAAGAAGTAACGGAAATGAAAACAATATTGGTTAAAATGTCTGGTTTCCAACAAATTATAGCAACACTTTTCTCTGTTATGCCTATCATAAATCTGCAGTTCATCATTTAGCTAACTATGCTTTAGCGAGTTATAGGGCCTATGAAGTCTTTGTTTATTACATCAACAGAGACATCATAATCTAGACATCCATGTTACCTGAAGGAAACGTGATGTTAATAAACCTTTTATACGTTTCTAGAGATAGAAAAAACCTCAACGTTTTCAGAATATTCCGTCCAAACGAGTAATATGAGCAATGTAAATGAAAATCGTCCCTTCCTGAGTAAAAGCCGAACATTTGATGAGAAAAATAACTCATCACTTGGATTTCAATTGCATGTACTATAAGTACTGCATTGAGTGATTGGTCAGGGAGATGTAACAACCGTCGTTTACAGGTCATCTGTTATTTCGATTTGATTTGATTTGATATAATTTCTGCATTTTCACGAAGTATACACAACGTAAAAACCAGTTTCGCAAAACCAATCGCATTATATACAACACGAAATTAATAGAAATATAATCATATATAATGATCTTATAATGACATTGTATAGGTGAATTAAAATCGTACAAAACAATTGAAAAATCATTGGCTATTCAATCGAATTGATACATTCAAAATGCTGCAGACCGTCATCTTAAGCTGAAGCTTGAATTTGATGACGGCCTCATCTTTATTGGCATGTAAGGTTAAGCGTTAAGCTTAAGCCGATAATCCAGGTAAATCATATATTGCTCTAGAAAATTCTCCTCCTTAAACATTAGTATTGTGTGCTGAGGTGATTTCAATGAGCATCTTCATTCAAATTCTGTTAGACAATTGATATATTCTAGGACCAATAGATTATTCAACCGAACTGATATTCAGTACAAGAATCAGATCTGACCATTTACGTTAGACATTTCACAATTGTCTAACACACATTCACTTTGGCCACCAACCTAGACATCTATCATATCTTCAGAATGTGATTAAGGCAGAAAAAAAAAGGGATATTTACAGGTGTTTACTGCGTGTATATTGCTTATCCATTGGTCCTATCAGACATCTGTCGAACCACGAGCAACTGACGAGAAGAAAACTAGCAGACCCCTTAGTTTCCTAGTGGTGTCAAAATGTAAACTTGCAGGCAGTTGACTTACTCATTAACATGGAATGAAGGCAGGAAACAACTTTACATAATGAATACATTCCGGCAAGTAACATTGTTTCAAATTACCCATTTAATATGATTGGAATGACGAGGATGGCTGCAGAGACGTAAAAAGTGACGGGAGCCATGCCAATCCTCACGGTGTAGGCAAACTGTCCTTCAACGAACAAAAATGAGCAGCAGGCCCACAATGAATGCGCCACAGCCAGCATGGCGAAGGCCGCACCTGTCGTAAATGAAATGAAATCAAATGGATGTTATTCATCAGTAAGACTCGTCAAAAGACAGTTACAGTCAGCTCTATGTTAAGTAAGATTGTTTTCAGTCATACGAAGACTCCACTGAATGTGCACGGCTTTGACGGATAAACGTCTTTACAGTTCCCAAAAGGTCCGGCATTATCTATCAAGCTCGGTAAAGCCAATTCCACAATATTAGTTTGTGACCACGGTATACAACAGTGTTTCTTTTTCTTTCTTTTTTTCGGGTTGTTGCGCGACCGAGCGCTTGGTGTCTTGGCAAAGCACTCGTAGTCGTAGCAGACAGTTGCACAAACCTGCTGAGGTTGCCGTGAATGCTCAAAAAGGCCCTTTCACAATATTGGCCTGAGACATACTAGTATGCTGGAAAATGCTTCAATAGCCATCAATTTCATCTGGTCGCATAAAGGCATTCATACAAAGGCGACAGATGCCTACAAGAAAAGCGACGAGAAGAAACCGTAGCACGAGTAGACCTATAGGTTTGCACATGTTAATATAAGTTTGTAGGCCCTATAAATTTGCTCGCATTTATGCTCGTGAGGGTGGTCGTGCAGGTTGATATACGCGTGACTGAGAGTGGCTTTACGCCAGTCATAATAGTTGCACGACCGAGTTGGATGCGAGTGGGCATGAGATCATGTGATCGTCCCCCGTGCAATCGAAAGAGACCAGTGTGAGTGGTTGTGTGAGTGGTCCTGCGATCAAGTTGCATCTGGTATAAAACCCTCCTCAACAATTGACCAACAGTCAATTTCGACCTAAACCTCATAATAATCAATATGTCTCTGATGTAGGTGTATGGTGTATTCATAAACCTCTTTTTGGAAAAACAAAATGTTTACCTTTGATATTTTCTAAATGGGAACGACATTTGGGTAGCCCCCCTGAAACTGTCAAAATATAGGAAAAGTATCTCATTGTGATATTTCGTTTTACTGTGGACAGTGGGATGAGATATTTTCAGCAGAGAATAATAAATAGGATTTTATTTTCAAATAAGCAACTGTATAACATGAAAAAAGTCAGTAGTGATAAATGTTCGTTTTTTGTAAAGGAGAGTTGGAAGATATCGTGCATTTCTTTTATGAATATGAAACTAGTAAGTCAATCTGGAATGAAACTGAAAAATGGATAAATGAAGGTTCTAGAGCACAGAAAAAATTTGGTCCGGAAAATATTATTCTTGGTTTACAAAAAAGAGAAACGATGCTCTAAATTGTGTTGTGATTTTGATTAAGCAACAACTGTTTGTACAAAAGTTAAAAAACAAAGTCCCTATGGGTTTAAATCTGTGAAGAAAAAAATATTTAATATTATGCAGATGAGAGATATATCTATTCTATATCGGGGACTCTCAACAAGTTCAATTTAAAGTGGCAGTCACTCCAACATTTCTGTTTGTGTAAAAGTTTAGGAGAGAAATGTTATGAAAAAAAAAGGAGATTATGACTGAATGTTTTGAGTTTGTATTGTGTTGACATGGAGATAATAGAATAGTCGATGGAGGGGTAAAAAGTTTGGAAAAAATATATCGCTTATATTTCATTATCTGTCCCAAACTGATGCAAACCAAACTAGCAAGGTTATCAAGGATTTCAGTGCATGTTGGTTTATAGATGACACTGCATGGAACCCTTTCTGAAGTTTTGAAAAGCTTTCAAACACATAATTAATAGTCAAGAAAAAAAATAAATCCAGACCAGTCCACTATAACTCACAAAGAATCATGTATCAAGATCATGTATTTCCTTGACGCCTTGTTACCATCGTAAGAACGAGCTTTATCTATTCTATTTTGGCAGACTATCGAGTCGAATGAAACCAGTGGTACTTACCCCGTTCTTCAGCCGAGCATAACCGTGAGAGAAGGTTTCTGCAAAGAGGCGATGGCATAGTACGCAGGATGCCAAGAGTAGAAGCTGTAGAGTGCATGAAAAATTATAGTCTTAAGTCTTAAACTTTTGGGTGTTTACAATTCAATCGCACAACCTGTGATAATATTTGTTGGACACTTTTACAGGACCTGTCAGGCATTTATCAAACGCAAGTTTGAAATTCATTTTTCCGGAATGGGCTGTCATACAAGTTCCACTGCCATGCACTGCATGAGAAATATCAATACTGAGAGAATTATACATCACAAGACAATGCTTAATAACCAGTAGAGAGTACACTTAAAATTAGATTACATTCAAAGATGTTATTTTGTTTCAAATACCAAAGATTGGTTAGTAACGACTACTTGGCTATATATGACAACAGAGTATTGTTTGTTTGTTTGTTTGTATCGTTTTTAGTCGTCAACGTTTAATAATTAGGTCCGCTTCCCAGTTGATCACTTCATCTTTCCTTTGTCTACATTGCAAAGTATGCGTTGTTTATATCAGTTTGTGTTACATTTTGTTCTATAAAATGTACCATAATTACATTGAAGTTACCATATTCAAGGATGTTTTTCTTACTTGATATCATTTCGGCAATTATTGTCTTTGGTATGCTTTGTTTCAGTTGTATTAGAGATCCCGCAGATTTGCTGATTCGATAATTTACGTTTGGACCATAATGTTGA
>NW_027273690.1:0-14082 GCF_040938485.1 Diadema antillarum | reverse complement strand
GGCACCCCTGATTCTGCCATGAACAAACTTGAAACTACAGTCATCAATGTACTAACTCATAGTATTAACTTAGCTCTATCACTTCTGGTTCTAGAGAAGAAGATTTTTACAGATTCCTTAATTTTGGGGGGGTTTGGGCCCCCCTGGGGGCCCCCTGGGTGGGGCATGGTGCCCATTTTAACAAATTGAGTTCCTAACCCCCTAGGGATGCTACCTGCCAAGTTTGATGAAAATCGGTCTTGGGGTTTTCAAGAAGAAGATGAAAATGTAAAAAGTTTACGCACGACGCACGACGGACGACGGACGACGGACGACGGACGACGCACGACGCACGACGGACGCCGGACGAAGGGCGATCGCAATAGCTCACTTGAGCCTTTGGCTCAGGTGAGCTAAAAATCATCAAAATACGGGCCAGTTTGTGGCGACGGAGAACGAACTTTCATAAATCTAGAAGGACATAGTCCCTCAAATAGGCCTAAACGTAAATTTCGGAATTCTTACGAACATTTGAGCAGCGAAGTCGGATCGTTTGGGAGTTTATGTTTTCGTATGGTAGCGGAAAATCGCAAAGTGAGAAACGGAAAATTTTCGGAGTGGTCACTACTAGTGGGGTCAAAACTTCAAGGTCACACAGAATTTGCAAGGGTCAACCGATTATCACCAAAATCTAATCGATTCTTTCCTACCATTATCCAAACATCCCCTGAACATTTTGTGCAAATCCGTTTACCCGTTCTCTTGTTATCTTGTACACAAACAAACAAACAAACAAACAAAAAAACAAGCAAACAAACAAACAAACAAACATACGGAACCCTTTACATAACCCCCTGCCGATTTTCATCGGCGTGGGTAATAAGTGTATAGAATCTGGCCGTTCAACGGGTGATAGAAGTTTCAAGACCCAGATTCATTGCTTTACAAGGTATAATATTCCAAAATTTGGATTTGTTCAATTACAGATTTTGCAATGATATACAGACACTGATTTGTTGAATTAAGAATCCAGAATACTGAGAATATGGAAGCCAGTATCCTCGGATGAGATGAATAGATATATGTATCAGAGGTTATGTTGTGATTGGATTTGAAACTTGGAAGGACTTTTAGACAAGTCAGTTCAAGAAGAAATAATTGTATTTGTGTTCAGGTTATGTATACTTGTTAAGGTTACACATAAATTCTGACAGAGTCGGATATATTGGGCCTGTTGAATAGTGCCAAAGGTAAACATTTTGTGATTTAGTTTAGATATGAAGGACTGCACACAAGAATACCTCTTATGTTTTGTTGATTAGAAAAACTAAAGGATATAAAAGAAATCCTGAAATCATTTATTGTTGATATTGTATTGTATAAATATCCATATATGTTTAAGAAGTTGAGCATATGATTTTGCAGAGAAATACCTGATTAATGATCCAGAAGTATCACCTTGAGACATCTGGCCACTGGGGACAACTACAGATCACTGGCATATGGTTTCAGATGTGGTATCTCAGCCATATCAGAGATGATTCCAGAAGTGTGCAGGGCCATTGTAGAGGCGTATAAAGATGAGGTCTTCAACATACCTACCACCCCTGAAGCATGGAGCACCCTTGCCCAGCAGTTTGAACAGAGATGGAATGTCCCCCATGCAATTGGTGCCTTGGATGGAAAGCACATAGCCATTAAGAGGCCAGCAAACACAGGCAGTCTCTACCACAACTACAAGGGGTTCTTCTCCATACCACTGCTGGCATTGGTAGATGCAGAGTACAAGTTCATCTGGATTGAGCTGGGAGGTAAAGGACACATGTCTGACTCCCAGATATTCACAGACTCTGAGCTCTTCAAATGCCCAGAAGATGGGTCCATGGGGCTGCCCCCATCATGCCCTCTCCCTGGAGAAAATCAGCCTGATATTCCCTACTTCATCGTGGGTGACGATGCTTTTGCCCTGAAGAGCTACATGATGAAGCCATACAGTAGAAGAGGGATGACAGATGAACAGAGGATCTGCAATTACAGGATCTCAAGGGGGAGAAGAGTGGTGGAGAATGCCTTTGGCATCTTGGCCAACAGGTTCTGGTGCCTGTGACATTCTTAATTAGAAGAACTTGAGTCCCAGCGGTATTTATAGGGATGGTGACGGAGCGTGTGTGTCGTGGGAGAGTGTGATGGAGCGTGAAAGCGCTTGCCAATCGTAACAAAGTGTGACAGAGCCTAACAAAGTGTGTCAATCCTTGATGAAAGCGTGGAAAAATGTGTCAATCCTTGGTGAAAGCGTGGGAAAACGTGTCAATCCTCGGTGAAAGCGTGTCAGGTCTTGATGCCAGATCTTATCAAATCTTGAGACATCTTAACAAAGCATGTCAATTGGTGACAGAGCGTACAAAGTGGGGTCACCGCTTTGAACCAAGCTCTGTTAAACTCTGTTAAGCTTTCCTACGCTTTGAGCAAAACTTTGATAAGCTTTGTGACGATTTGATAAGCTTTAATACGCTTTAAATAAGCTTTGTTATGCTTTGCCGCCGCTTTGCTCGCCGATTTAATTCGCCATCAATTCGGTGCGGTGTGAACTAGGTATAACTGTGATGAGTGGTCCCGCTGAGGGGCGGTTGACTGCATTTTAGGGGGGCTGACTGATGGCCGCGAAGTCTTCTGAACGGTCTTCCGAACGGTCTTCCATCATGCTCTTTACATTCTGGCCTGCGAGAATCAAACGATGGCCTGTAGGACTGATTGTACGGTTGTCTCTGATATGAGAAACCTTGAGAAGAACCACCTTCACGGAAGGCTCCCGACCGCGGAGGTATTTGCTCCGTTGACGGCTGAAAGGGGCGGGTGGACTTGCTCAGTTTGTAGGAGGTCTTGTCTGCTGTGCAAGATGCCGTAATGGTGTCATCCAGCACATGCTGAAACTTTCCAGCAAAAAGATCTGCACCCGCATATGGCAGTTTTCTGAGTATGGTGTCAGCTTCCTTTTCTAGCTTGAGCTGTTCTATTACCTGAGCTCTGCAGGTTTTGGTGCACAGTAATGCTGTTCGGGTGGCTGTTCAAACTGAAGGTCTGAGATACGGAGAAGTAGGTCAGAAATCTTTTTCTGATCTTCATTATTGATTGCTAGGCAGTCTGCTTCTCTTTTGGCTGTGATCAAAAAACTCTGATATGCTGCTAACCACATTCCATTGAAGTTAGTTTTACGGACACATGCATCTCCCACGTGGAATGCTGCCTCTGGGACTAAGGGGGTGTTAAATACGGTATTAAAGTCCTTGTTGTCGAAGCGAAACCCGGAGGGTGATTCATGTCAAAATGAGCGTGGATCCAGGGATGAGTGAGCCAGTTTATTATAGCATGCAGCAAAAGGGGTGTCAAGTTTCACTGCGCTGGGTCCCTGACTATGAGCAGGCAATTCAGAGTCCAGGCAAAATATAGGCTTGGCATCATTGTTTCCCTCAGCATCGGTAGACTCGGCCTTTAACAGAGGGCAGTACTTAATAAGTGTTTCAGCGGCTGCCTGACCATCCCTTCTATCTGCCTATCTTTTTATTTCTTTCTCAGAGGGAGGTTGATCATCAGTAAAATGGCTTTCTTGACTATCTGATCTGATAGAGTGCACTGAGTGAGAGGATGGGAAACTTGTAAATGTGCCATCTTCTGCCCAGTTTCTCGAACGAGAAGCTATTTTGGGTGGGTGATAGCCAAACTCATCATCAGTATAATCACCCAAACTAACAGTTATTTGGTTCGCGAGAGTGGTAGCAAGACCCGATATCTTCCCCTTTGCAATGGCAGGGGGAAGTCATATCTCAGATTTGGCTTCGTGATTGTCTGTTAGGGGCTGAGTCAGTGTGAGCGGTAACCTCGCGTGTATGCAGGCTTACGGGCCTGGGGGAAGCCGGTGTTTTCTTAGGCCTTTCTTGGCTCACTCTTAAACAACTACATTTTATGCTTAACTCAGGACTCCTCAGACAAGACACTTGACACAAGTAGTAGTGATTTGGCAGAGACCAATAAGGTTGTTCTTTATTACACTGCTGACCGCATTGTACCACAAGGTGGCGCTGTTAACTCAATATCAACAGAAGATGTGAACACTGCACATCAAACTCTACTCTTTAAATGTCAGCGAGCTAAATTTTCACTCTTTTTCTCGACCTAAATGTGATTAGCTCAAAAAAGACTGTAAATTCAGTCTTTTTAGATGGTATGTATACCTTTTCGCTCCCACTACCGAGGGAAATTTTTCTTGGAATTTTGAGCGAAATGTGTACGAGTGAAATTCCACACTTTTTAGAGCTAATGCTGGGTCCCTGGGGTCTTCCATGAGCTGACTTGTACCATGCAATTCTTTTCGCTCTTTGAAAAGGAGCTGTTTGTTGTGACGCTTGTCTGATGAGAATTCTCATTTCACTCGATCTGGAGAGTGAATAATGGAGCATGCGCATATCGCACAGGTTGACAGGTTTCTCACTTTGATTTTGGTGTCGATGTCGCCAACAACTTAACGCAGCGCATATTATATGAATGGAGGACCATAGTGCATAGCTAGCAGAGCTACCAAGTCTCGCGCATTCTGTGTGAGACTCAAGCATTTAGGGGCCATCTCACGATCTCACGCATGGCACCCATTTTTCTCACGCATCAGGCCAAGTCTGCAATTTGGGCCTATAATAATGAGCATAGCTCAAAAGATTGAAGTGATAGTTGCAAATGAATGTATATTTCCCTTTTGTCTTCCAAAATAGGTAAAAAACAGTCACTTAAGTATGCACCTGATCGCACCATTAAGAGATAAAAATTGAAAAAGCTCCCTACCGTGGGAGGCCACAGGGGGGGAAACCCCTCCCACACCCTCGCTCGCGCACACATTCGCATGCCGAGATGCCGAGTCATGAAAATCTCACTCATAATTTTTTTTTTAACTTGGCATCCCTGAGCTAGCGACCTACCTGCGTACACATATGCGTACTACATATTGTTTTGTACGTAAAAAGTGCTGTCACTAATGTACAACATATCGCCATTATGCACGTCTGGCCGGCATATTCTGGGAGAGGACGACTCGGTTCAATCAAGATATGGGAGCAACGAACAAAACCCAAGCCATAAAAGGTATTTATAATTCTGTAAGTAATTTCTGTGCCAGCTCTGACGAGCAGTTGGACTACACTAGACCAATATTTCTAGTTCCTATTCTAACTCTAAATCGCAATAAAGTCTGCGCAGTTTGTCCCTGTGGCTGGCTATGCGAGTATACGCTGGTCCCTGATCTTGGACACGATTGATAGACCCACGGAAAATGTACTCTACCGCCAGTACTGGAATATTGTCATTCAACAGACTGCAAGCTTTTTCAGAGGGATAAAATACATTTAGAATAGTCGAAGCTTTCAAGAATACAGGGGTAGGCCTACAGTCGAGTGTCTTGTCTCAGTAGTTTGCAAGGGGATTACCTTACCGGACCCTAAAGGCATAGGGACGGGCTCCCGCATGTGTATTTTACGTGCTCTATATACCCTTAGATATCTTTTTACATGTAGATCTGTGGATGCATGGGACACGCATACTGTAGGCTTCCGCTTGTGTGTGAAGCTGCTGTGTGTGTGTGTGTCAATGTGCTCGTGTGCTCAAAATGTTTTTGTTCTGTTTTGTTTTTTGCTTCTTATGATTGGGTGTTGGGCCATTTCTTGGCAATTTGGTTCTGACTGCTCTGGTACAGATCTAGATAATCTAGATTTTAGAGGGTAAGTTGTCAATCATATATGTCAATTATCAGATGCTTATACGGTACATTTTCTGATTAAGTTTGCAAACGATACAGGTTATAGGATTATCTTTGTGTGTGTGTGTGCTTTCAAGTTATCTTCGTTATACATTTTCCCTTTCTAGAAAATCACTCTATTACATCGCTTTATCTATTCCTAGTTACCATTGCATTATACCTTCTCATTATATAATTATCTGTGTACAAATAGACTATGCACAATTTAGCATGTGAGTAATATCAAGTGTTGTTACCATTGTTTGCCATCTGGTTAGCATTTAATCCAGTTTCTATTTAGGTGCAATACATTCTGCACAACAGGTATTGGGTAGAGTTGTTCAGAAAGAGAAGATGTCGAAAAGCAAAGTTTAGTCCTGTAGTGTATCGCTGTATGGTGTCATTGTTGATGGTTTGATGGCTTCACTAAAGGGGCGAGTCTTGCTGTGAGTCAGAGGTGGGGGATTTGCTACTTCTTGAAGCTGCTGATTATGTGCTGGGGCATGTTCAAGGTTTGTAGCTTGACTCACTTTTTGTGATCATGAGTAACACATATTTTGAGTTTGTATACCCCTGGAAGAGTGCACATACATTGTAGATAGCATGGTACATTGTATGTGTTATAACAGGTATGGAACTTGGAAAGAATTTTCCGGACATTAAGTGAATGCAATTCTCTCCCTCACAATCACTCTGTGACCTCATTGTACAAAACATATGAGTTTTTGCACTATAAGGCCTGTGTGCATATCTGGTACAAAGAAACAACAATTTTTAGAAGGTTGATTATGTGAAAAAATTATGTTATGTCTTAATGCCAATCAGTGATATTATAAGTTGTCAAAACATTTCCTGTAATGGTGATAATGACATAATAATATGAAACAAGAAAGGCACGGAGTGAATACTGTGGATAAAATATCACATAAGAAAACATGACTTGTGCAACAGCATGCTTGAAATATATTTCAGATGTTCTCCTAATTTTCTTTGAAGTTTTGTAGTGGCACTCCCTATATCTCCCTCTTTATTAATAACTTGTAATGGAGCCATTAAAATAAAAAAAGAAAACAACAACAAATAAAAAAGAAACTAAAAAACAACAACAACAGCAGCAAAAACTTTGTCTGAGATGGATTGGCATTGGCTGCTTTGATGCCCAGTCTGGAAGTAATTCCATCCTCCAATCTAAGAGATGACCTTGGTATGACACTGATAGATAACTCATCCCATCCCTTTCTCCTTCCCCCAAGCACCTGCCAATCTTACCCCCATCCTCTCCCTATAGCCCCCTTTTCTATTACCCCCCTAAACCCTCTCTTTTCGACCACACTATTTTTTTTCCCTCCCCTCTCTTTCCATCAAGACCCCTCCCTCAATACTGACTGCCTTACCCCATTGAGGACAGACTGATTTTGCTACAACACGCTTTTCCCATAGACACCTGCCCGAGTATACTTGGGACTCGTCCTCAACGGGTTAAAGTGCAATTCTTTACGAGGTTCACATTGACTTCTCTAGGTAGAATAAAGTCAGATGAAGAGATTAGAAGGAATTTCATTAAGAAATTGGATTTGAAAAACTACAGAATTCTAGATATTTTGGTATTGATCACTGCTCTGCAAAGTAGTGCATTACTTTAGAATTTCATTGTTTTCATAGTTTTGCTCATATTTTAATGAGACTGTACTATTCCATTTGTTTCATGTTTCTGTTATAAACTCGTCTAAGCAAAGTCAGGTTGAGTGTAGAGTGAAGTCTCCCTTTAACAGAGCCAAGGAAAGCTGCTATACTGTAAGCAATACCATCTGGCCCTGCTGAACTCCATGAATCCTCCTCCATGCTGTACAGCAAAGAGAGTGAGGGGGGGGGGGGGGATGGGGGGAATGGGGGGGGGGGGCAGAGCTTCTGCAAGGAATCTGGCTTGTAAATGTTTGGAATATGAAATGGGAGATTTATGATGGGGGGCCCTAGCTGGCAAGGGATGTGGGAGTTCAAGTGAAAGGAAAGATTACGGGAGAAAGGAAGCAATGCTAAGCATGATTGAGGGGTAGTGAGTTTCCCCCACAAGCTCCCAGATCTGTGATCCGGCTCACTCTCATATTAAATACAGGAACATGCTTAAAATCCCAGGCTGGAAGTCTTCCTCAACTCTCTGCCTGATGCTTAAAGGACTAAAACAAAAAATGTTATCGAATGCAATATCGCAGATAATCTTGTGGATGAAAACGATTTGATTATGAGCAGGTGACTGGGATTATCCAGCTAAAAAATCTGGTCTTTTTCTGAGAAAAACAGGAATGTGAATGATTGCAATGAGAAACAAAAGACTATCTTCTCATACTGCACTGATATTACTGGTTGAGTGCCAGAACGTCGTTAGGCACTTCAAGTAGTCATTGGTGATATAGACATTCTTCATATTAATGGTTAATTTCATCAGTTGAAGCTTACCATATTTGTGGCAAGAATTTTGCCATCAGAATTGATATTGGTTACAGCTTTTGCAATTTCCTTAAAGATGGGGGAATATTCTCTTACGTGCAGTAAATCCCCAAATTTCATTATCTGCTGAGAGTCGCTGTAGTATTTTCCAGTGAGATTAGCTTGGAGATAACGTATAGTTTTAACTCCCTTTCTTGGAATTGTTATCTTTTCCAAAGGCAAAATGGGACATTGCATTGTTCATGCACAACATTGCTACAAATTGTAGTGCAGTCAGGTACGTGGCACTATTTGAATAGACCGATTCTGTAATGTATTCAAATTTTTTGTATGCTTTGTTCACAAAAGTGGCCCTTTTAAGAACCATAAATAAAGCTTGCCGGAGGCTTGCCCTACCTAGCAACAACTAAGTGAATACTTGCCTATGGGAGGGAGCAGGTGAATGAAATGCTTCATTACTAGGCTGTAGGAATAAAAAAATCTATGAATTGCAGAACATTACAGGACGGTCTATTGGAAGTTCACTTCATGCACCTCACGCATGCACATAACTAAAAAAATTATCTAAACTTCTTTCAATTACATCATATGTGACTGGAATATCTTCCTCAAGATTGCAGTTGTAGGCATAATATGTCTCCACTGAAGCTTCTTTGTGTGTATTTTCATCCCGACACGCACCGTGCTCCAAGCTTGTGACAATCTCTCCTCTCTCTCTCCCATCTCTCAAAACATTCACTGGAGCATATATCCTCTTCCTGATCGGAGTATGGCCAATATAAGGTAGTGTTTCCATGGCAACAGGAGGTAGGGATGGGGGGTAGGCCCTGGAAGATTATACAGTACATGCATCACTGTCAAGAGTTTGTTGGCACTGGATGACAAACACATGGTAGGGACCTATCTTGGAAAACCTCTGGCTGGCTACCAGGCAGTAATAAAGGCGATAATGTAGAACCATCAGTATAATTCCTGGTATTCCTCTAGCTGCCTGGAAAAGATAATTTTTGTGATTTATGTGCACTTTTGGACAGCATTTTTTTGCCTTCAAAAAAAAAAAGAACAAATAAGTGAAACAGAAACAGAGAGAGAGAGAAAGAGATGGATAGAGAGAGGAGTAATTAGGATATTAAGAGAGATAGATAGATAGATAGATAGCGAGAGAGAGGGAGAGAAGAAGAAGAAGAGAGGGAGAGAAGTTAATTGAGTCACCTAAAGAACTTATATTTGAAGGCAATGACAGATATGGAAGAGATAGAAGATAGTGATGACAGAGATGGAGGTGAGGTTGAGAAACGTATGATGACTTGTAGGAACAATGAACTCCATATTTTGTTATCTCTTTTTGACTGGCATATATTCATAAATCTTTCTTATACATGTAGGCCCTATTTATTGGGAAATGTTTGCTGTTGTTGTTCTGTATTGTGTATGAAAAAGCTTGGTGTCTGTCGATTGATTAAAAAAAACATATCAATGGCATCTTTCTCCAGAGTTGTCAACATTAACATCAGCATTGTGAGATACTAATGAGCATATTTATCTGATCTCTTCAAGCCCATGTCATTATTTTGAGGTTTGTTGGCTTTTTGAAAGCTAATGAATGTAGCAAGGATGCCTTTGTACTTCTCTGTGTGCAAGTGAATGAACTAAGTGGGTTGTGAGTCTGTGTCAGACTAAAGGAGTCTTTTGTGTGAGTCACTCAGGGGACCTCTCAATGCAGAATGTGTGTCCGGGTGTCTTCTATATACCGCAGAGAGATTAAACGTCATATCACGCTTTGCTTGGATTAATCTGACGAGCGGCTGTCACAAAGAACGCTGCTCAGTCTATGTCCCAGCTACCATCATTCATTCTGATAGGGAAGGAATGGTACGGGGGAAAACCTATAGCCCAGACTGCTGTGCTGCAAGCTGGGAAGTTCAAGTTCAGTGAAAGTGTGTCCCAGGGAAGCTTGACTGGAACATGATGCCAAACGCGAAAAGTTCACATTTCCCAGGTAGTGGCCGATGACAAATTGCCTTAAATTTAGAGAGTGATTCACCTCAATCCATACCAAAAAAAAAAAAAAAAATCCCCTGGAACAATCACTCCCAGCAAATTTATAGAGCTATCGCTATCTAAATTGCCACTTTGGTGTAAGGTGGGGGTGATGAAGCGATGTGTGATCGGTTGCCGTGGTGAGAAAAGCCTCAACCAATGGCTGCTGAAAATCATGTGTCGAGAAATGATACAGACCAGACCACTGATGTAGCATTGGGATCAGATTTCCTCTGACAGCTCTTTCTGATCATTCAGTAATCTTTTGAACTAATAAATCTTTCAAATGAACAAAAAAACCAACCCAAACTTTGTCAAATGGATGTGAGAAAAAGGCATTGATCTCTTTTGTTTCAGTCTCAAATGAAACAAGCTAGGGTACTTATTTCTTTGATGAAATTTTGAGTTAATGTATTATGGTAATACAATTTAAGAAACTCAATGGAAATGTCTCAGATGAGATGAGAAATGAATGAGATTTTCCTATCCATTTCCAGTTGATGACAATTCAATGGGCCTACATCTGTTTTGTCCATGTTGTCTCTTTCTGCCATACTTGTGATATGATGGATACCAGGATCACAATTTAATTATAAAGCTTGTTATCCGTAACAACTGCCGCATTTATGTGACAAATTTTCTCTCAGCCAATCAGATGCAAGGATTTCAGTAGCTTATAACAACTATCGTAACTTGTTATTGTTAACAAGTTCTTTGAAATGTGGCCTTGGTTTGTGATTTGATGTGAGGTGAATCTAGTGTAAGGGTAAAAGATGAGCAGCGCAAAACATACATCATCTGTCGTTGAATTGTTTGAATCAACCACCTAGAGACACAGTGTGAAATTGTATGCAGTGGCTGCTTGATGTGGAGTGTGAATGGCAGATCATTCTTTTGCGAGAAGTGGGCGAGTGTCCAACAGTAGTGTTTTTCTGGGTGTAAGCAGCTTATAGACAATAGTTTTATCCTTTACCATAGGTGCTTTGTGAAGGATAGAATGTTTTGTCAGCGGATTTCTGAGAAAAATGCTCTATTCCACCACTTTTAATACCTGTCATTCAGGGGATTATGGACTATCAAAACAAGATAGGATTAGTGTCAAAATCCACACACTTGTGTCCAATTACATTATGACCAGTCACTTTAAAGGTAACATGTAGGCATACCAGGTAGGTTATTTTAAAAGTACATTACCTGTAGGCCACTATATGTAATTTGTCAAGTCAATTACCTTCATGTCATAATGAAATAAGTTACATCTGAGTCATTTTAGACTCTTGAAGTAAAGTACCTATATAGCAGTCATTCAGTACAATTGTGTTATTCTTTCAGTTTTCAGTATTTCTTGTAATGCTGTGTGACCTGTGTTCGATACTTTCTTAATTACTTACCTGAGAGCACTACTCAAGTGAACACTGTGTGGTCTATACACTGAGTACTGGTTACAGATAGGTATCACAACCTACAAAACTCATTTCATGGGGCACAATGAACATGCTGAGTGGTAAATTTTTGTTACCTTAATTGGTACTATGTCTATACATGATTTTCCTGAATATCCTGGTACAGTCAAGTGGAGGCTTAGCTACAGCTGAGGGAGATTTAGGTACTTGACATGTGCAATCATCACAAGACTGTGACTAATGTATGTAGAAAGTGTTACCGTGCTTCATTACTCTCTAAGGGGATCCATCATGAATTGTCACATGTGGGACTGAGGGAACAGGCGTAATGTAGAGGTGATGATGACACACACACACATACACACACATGCACATAGACTGAGTATATTGGCATGGAGCTATGGAGCTAATTGTAGCTCCTTGGTATCAGAGATGCCAAGTTAAAAAAAAATGTTGTGAGTGAGATTTTCATGACTCGGCGTCTCGGCGCGCGCGCGCATGCGCCAGAACGAGGGGAGGGTGAGACCCCTCTCCCCCGGTAGGGAGCTTTTTCAATTTTTAGCTCTTTAAATGGTGCGATGTGATGCATACTTAAGTGACTATTTTTTACTTATTTTGAAAGGCAAAAGGGAAATATACCTTCAATTGCAACTATCACTTTAATCTTTGAGCTATGCGTGAGAAAAATAAGTGCCATGCGTGAGATCGTGAGACGGACCATAGATGCGTGAGACTTGGTAGCTCTGTGGTATGGGCGAGTGAACTCATTGGTTGATAGTACTGCTTTCTTCGCCTGACATAACCACACTACATTCATAAGAAGGGAATGAGTAATAAACACACACACACAATGAATGCACACATAATATTTCATGTATATGTAAATATGTAGAATGTGAGAGAAAAAGAAAGAAATGAAGTATACTGAGAAGAGAGAGAGAGATATTGAGTATACTGAGAATAGGGGAATACAGAGGCATTGAGATGAAAGACACCCAAGAAAGTACTGTAAAACAAGGAATGTTCGCGTGCATTTTGATTTCGCGCATTTCGCGAGTGCCAAGATTCGCGAAATTAACATGCACGCAAAAGTTCTTGTCTATACTATGTGCATTGAATGCCAGTGGCAGTTCGCAAAAATTTCATGCCGCAAAAGAGGCCGTCGGCTCCAATTCATGAAAAATTCATGCCGCGAATATATCATGTTTTACAGTATATTGAGGGAGAGAGAGACAGGGAGCGGACATATTTGCGTGTGAATGTGACCTGATTTCTCTCTTTAATGACTTCCAACCCAGGAAGTGATAGTAGTCTGCCAGGATGCTCTGCTCTGTGCCTGGCTAGGGTAGGATTTGATCAAGCTTAAAGGGTAAATGTAGCCAAAGGAGAGTGTAATGCAATTAGGATTTCGACAAGAAGACCAAATATATCTGCAGTTGAATCACCACTGTAGTACTTGTAAAACTGAATATGTTGTTACTTTCAGGCATGGCTGTCACCAGTGTAAGTTTTTACTGTTTTATATTAATTTTCCCCACCCTTTTTAAGTCCATAATTGCTGATGAGAGTGCACAATGAAGTATTTTGGAACAAAAGGGTTCCAGTTGCTGTTGACAATCAGGTCAATTTCAAAAGGACATTTCGATGTACAGCAATTCAAAATATACCTTTAATATGCAATAATAGGAGATGGATACAGGATGAGATATAGGTTAAATGTACACAAAAATGACATAACAAACTCATGGGTACATGTAGTTAGGAATTTTGCAGGGATTTGCAGTGACTAGAACATGCAGCCCAAGAGTTAAGATACTTATTCTAGAAGAAAATACATTAAAAAAAAAAGGGGGGCATAGGCGTGGGGTGAAGCTCTATAGAATCTGAACTCAAGAAAGCGGTAAATTGTAGAAGAAAAAAAATTAAAGAAAATCAAACAAAAGTGATCCAAATCAGGAGTGTTTAGAGAAGAGGAGGTGAAGATTGTTGTGGGAATTCTTTGCACTGGTATGTAATGCTATGTTTGTGGATGTTTAGAAATGGAAATTTGTTGTTTTGTTTTGCTTTGCATTTGCTCTCCATCATCTCCCGAAGGTAAGTGAATGGGCTTGTTTGATTCCCTCTTGTCCCGGTGAATTTGTTTTGGTCGGTCGGAAGAGAGCCCCCCTTTCTGTCGTCCGGTCTCGGGGCAATTACTCCATGGATGATATTGAAATTCCAGGCAGGATGGGGGAGAGCGTAAATTGCCCGTACTGCTGATGACGGAAGTCCTCAACACGGTACGATTCAAACGCAACCAAACGGGCAATAAATATGCCATCATGAATTACTTATGCATGCATATTTTGTATAGAGGTCTATAGTGGGGTGCACATATATTCCAACTATTTCCTCCATCTTAAAATATATTTTGTTCCAAAACTAAACCTTCCGTATATA
>NW_027273689.1:0-10543 GCF_040938485.1 Diadema antillarum | reverse complement strand
ACTGTATTCAGGAAGCAGTGTGGACCACAGATGTTAGTCCAAGGTGTAAAAATCAAATACCAATCTTCATTCATGAAATGGAATAAGATTTTGCATGAGGTGAAAGATGACCACTCTATTAAACTTTGCTTTGCCCTGTACAGGGCTACTTATCTTTTCACTTTGTGTAACATCTTCTGTCATCACACTTGTCACCATTTGTATGCCTCTGCCACTAAGTGTCGTCAGAGGCATTATGTTTTCAGGTTGTCTGTCCATCCATCCATCCGTCCGTAATCAATTTTGTGGACAGCATAACTAAAAAAACTGTTTTAGGTGTCCTAATGAAACTTGGCATGTGTATGTATGAGTGAGCAAAGTTGTGCCTATCAACTTTTGGGTGCACATGCTCAAAGTCAAAGGTCATAAGGTCAAGGTTAAATGCTCAAAATTTTGCCGTATCCCCCATATCTATGCAATGCCAGAAGGTACTTTCTTGAAACTTAGTGTATACATGTACATGTACTACCAAATAAAGATTATCCAGAAAGAGTTTTGTTTTTTTTTTTGTTTTTTTTTTTTTTTCATATGAAGAAAAGAGATTTCTTGTATAATGAATTTTGTGACACACCAATACAATATCTCAAAGCATTCTTGAGAATGCCATATTTTGTCAAGCTGGTTTGGATTGTTCACCCACTCACATCATCAACCAGATTTCTTTACTCAAATGATAGGCTCTTAGTAGAACTCACAGTTTTGCACCATCAGTCTCCTTTGATATCACAATAAGCATACTTCTGCATTGCATACTCAATCTGTGACAAGTGCCTACTCAAGCATTTACTATTGAAAATTTCAACTAACCACTTCCTCATACTTTACCATTTGCTTTTCCTGAAAAAAAAAAAGGCCATTGTACTGTATTCAGGAAGCAGTGTGGACCACAGATGTTAGTCCAAGGTGTAAAAAATCAAATACCAATCTTCATTCATGAAATGGAATAAGATTTTGCATGAGGTGAAAGATGACCACTCTATTTTATTACGTAAGTCTCCGATCGAGACTACATGTCTCATCGGGTGTAATATGAGATCCCGCTGGTCACGTGTGTGGCAATTCGTTGGCGCGTTGTGTGTGTGTGAAAAGGATTTTTCACAACCCTCGAATATTCAAGAATTTCGCGGAAATTCTTCCTTTCGGACTTATCAGAATAATGAAAGAACAGAAGGATAGAAGATCCGCTGGCGTGGCCGCGGAAAAAGAAAACAAAGAGAAGAAAACTGACCGCGCAGCGGCAGAATCTTCGGGCGAAAACAGAGCAGCAATGGAGTCACAACAGGCGGTGAGTGCTAGCCAAGCTGACCGCGCAGCGGGCACCGAAAGGTACGGCTGCCAACACGGGCCGTGGACGGGGAGTACCGGCGGTGATGGAGGCTGGCGACCGCGCGGCGGTAGCGGCGACTCGGCCTCGGATTGCTACGAAATCCAACTCGTCAAAGTTGACAAATGATAACTTTGGGACCGTAAACAGTCGTCTTGATAGACTCGAAGGCTTGCTCTGTCAGTTCATGGAGGCTCTTCCCAGTAAAAGGGAAGGGGTGGCAGGCATGGGACATGCACAGCCAGACCGACATCTTGATCGCAGTGGAAGTGATTCAGCCTCTGCTTCAACTTCTAGCGTTAGTGCAGATTATGACTTGGCACATACAGAAGAAATGGATGTTGAGGATGATATCTGGAAGAGAAAGTGCTCGATGAGACAAGTAGCAAATACCCAGTGCCGTCGAACTGTCGAGGGATCGACACCCCGAAAGTGAATCAGACGATCTGGGACAACCTCTCTGCCCCTGTTCGTACGAAGGATGTGAAACTTTAGAGGGTCCAAAAATCCCTAACAAGAGGTATCTCGGCTTATGTCAGCCTGCTCGATCCAAGCAACATATCTCCCGAACAGCAAGACGTTCTAGCTTTGTTGTGCAACGCAAACTTTGAGATGAATGCTCTTCGTAAAGAATTGATCAAGCCGGATCTGAACGCGAAATTTACTCATCTCTGCAAACCAACAAACCCTGTAACCAAGTATCTCTTTGGGGATGACTTGGGCAAGCAAGTAAAGGACTTGCAAGACCAGCACAAAGCGGCGGCCGGAGTGATGAGAGGCGGGTTTAAAAGACCCAAGCCGGCCTATCACCCCTACCCAAGCCAAGGGTCTCAACGCAGATACAAGGAAGCTGGTTGGGTGTCGCGGACATCCTACGCGGATTCGTCAGGGAGCACATCTAGGCCTTTTTTAGGCCAACGAAACCAGTGGAGGAAGAGGACCCCACAAGCTCCCCATACGTTTACCCCGACAGCGTCTCGAGAGGGACGCCAAGCCCCACAGTACCGGAAGCTCGGCCAAGGGCAGGGCAGGATGAAATAGAGCAACTCCCAAACAGTGATGAGGTAAGGGAGACAATAACATCTAATGTCAATGATATTGCAGTCGGAGGTCGACTGAAGCTACATATGCACAACTGGGGAGAGCTTACATCTGATACATATATTTTGCAAGCTGTACAGGGCTACAAGCTTGAATTTGACCCAGCTAAATATCCCCCTTGTAGGGAAAAACCCCTTCATGAATTCAAAAGAAATTCTGAGGAAATGGCCTCGATTCAGGAAGAAATCAACAAGCTGGTTGAGAAAAATGTCATAGAAGCATGTGAACATGTAGAAGGGGAATTCATATCAAATATTTTCACAAGGCCAAAGAAGAATGGCGGCCTCAGGGTCATCTTGGATTTGACAGAATTAAACAAGAGTATTTTGTATCAGCATTTTAAGATGGATAATATCAAGACAGCTCTACCGCTTATTTCTCCGGGAGATTATTTAGCTTCAGTCGATCTCCGAGACGCATACTTCACGGTTCCTATCCACCCAGATTCTCGAAAATTCCTGAGATTTACATGGCAGGGAAGGTTATGGCAATTTCAAGCACTTCCCAATGGGCTTAGTTCAGCACCAAGGCTCTTTACAAAACTGCTAAAGCCTGTTTTGGCAACGCTCAGGGAGCAGGGCCACATTGTAATTGCATATCTAGATGATACACTTATCATTGCAAAAACTGCCGAGGAAATGCAGGCAGCAGTGAGCGCAACTACTAAGTTGCTATCAAATTTGGGGTTTATTGTTCACCCTGAAAAATCAGTTTTAGAGCCTACTCATGAGATTACCTTTCTGGGTTTCAATCTGAACACTCTGGATATGAGTGTTAGGCTTCCAAAAGAAAAACAGGAGAACATAAAGCAGTCTTGTAAAGAACTGTTGGCTACTGAGAAACCTGTTATCAGAACAGTTGCAAAGGTTATTGGACAACTAGTGGCATCATTCCCAGCAGTACAATATGGCCCTCTCTATTATAGAGCCTTAGAGAAAGACAAGATTCTTGCCCTTGCAAGGAACAAGGGACATTTCGATAGGCATATGACCTTGTCAAGAGAAAGCATCCATGAAATTCAGTGGTGGATATGGAACCTTGAGTCACAGTTTAGCCCAATGCAGAGGGCAAAACCAGATGTGGAAATCCACACAGATGCCAGTGGTAAAGGCTGGGGGGCAACAAATCTGTGCACTTCAACAGGTGGCAGATGGAATAGTGATGAGTTGAAAGAGGCAAATCAGAATAAAATTAACCTGCTAGAAATGGTAGCAGTTAGTCATGGGCTAAAAGCCTTTTGCTCAGAGAAAAGGAGCAATCATGTACTTGTTAGAGCAGATAACATAACGGCTGTCGCATATCTGAACAATATGGGTGGCACAAAATCTCCTGAATGTAATCAAATGGCCATTGATATTTGGGAATGGTGTATTAGTAAGGACATCTGGCTTACAGCTGCTCACCTACCTGGGCGATTGAATATTGAAGCAGATCGCATGTCTCGAAAATTCTCGGACAGCACAGAATGGATGTTGAATAAGAGCATATTTCAACAAATAATCAGGAGATTTGGTGTGCCTGAAATTGACATGTTTGCCTCCCGCCTAAATAAACAGGTAGACCGATATATTTCTTGGAGGCCTGAACCAGAGGCCTGGGCAGTAGATGCCTTCACAGTTGATTGGAGTCAGTGGGAGTTTTATGCCTTTCCCCCATTCAATCTAGTGCCAATGTGCTTGCAGAAAATTCAGAAGGATGAGGCATGTGGGATTTTAGTGGTGCCCAATTGGCCAACACAGGTTTGGTACCCTATCCTTAAGAGTATGCTGGTTGAGGAACCCATGTTAATTCGAAAGAGTAAGACATTATTATGTCAACCAGTTTCAGGCACCCCACATCCTTTGAATAATCACTTGTCTCTATTATGTTGCAGGCTTGGAAGGGACTTTACGCAGAGCAGGGCCTCGCACAAAGGACAATAGACATCATAGCTGCGTCGTGGAAAGGATCCACTAAAGCACAGTACCAGGTGTACATCAGAAAATGGAAAAGATTTTGTGCAGAGAGACACATTAATTATTTGAATGTCCAAGTTTGTGATGTCCTTGCATTTCTTACAAATATGTTAGACAAAGAAAAAGTTGGATACAGTAGCCTGAATACAGCCAGGAGTGCCCTTTCCACGTTTCTCATAGTTGATGGTGGACGACAGCCTCTTGGGTCGCACCCACTTGTAAATAGGTTTATGAAAGGAGTTTTTCATTTAAAGCCGCCTGCTCCTCGCTACTCTTCTATCTGGGATGTTAAAGTCGTCTTGGACTACCTCAGAAAGCTGTCTCCATCCAAGGCACTTAATCTGAAGCAACTTACTCAGAAATTGACTATGCTGATAGCACTTGTTTCTGCACAAAGGGTGCAGTCTCTTCATGTTATCCACCTGGACAGGATGAGGTGGAAAAAATCATCTGTTGAGATTTCTTTTGAGAACACACTGAAACAAAACAAGCCTGGAAATACGGGATTCAGTGTCACACTAAATGCGTACCCTCCAGATAGGAGATTGTGCATAGTGAATTATATGAAAGAGTATGTGCAGCGGACACAGAATCTAAGAGGGATGGAGAGACATTTGTTAGTAGCTTATAAGAAGCCTCACCGTCGTGCATCAAAGCAAACAATTGCACGTTGGATTAAGACTGTCCTTCATGACGCTGGTGTCGATACACAGACCTTCAGTGCTCACTCCACAAGGGCGGCCTCTACGTCAGCAGCACAAAGGAGTGAGGTGCCTGTGTCAGAAATCCTCTCAAGGGCTGGATGGGTGGCTGAGAAGACATTCCGCAAGTTTATTGCAAGCCCTTACAAGATACTAACCAATTTGCCCAGGCTTTACTGAAAATGTGACTTGGCAACTTCAGTCTGCATATGGAATGGCAGTCTGCACAGAGTGCACAGGTATGTCTGTCTGTAGTGATGCCGTTGATGGCTTACAGATGTATTGTTCTGTACGTGACTACAGGGCTTTGAAATCTCATATTACACCCGATGAGACATGTAGTCTCGATCGGAGACTTACGTAATAAAATAGGAAGATTAAATGAGAACTTACCTGTTTGAAATTTAATCTTGATTTTATAAGTAAGTCGTAGAGAAGAGACTACATCCCTCCTCTTCCCACCCTGCGACTTACGTAGCCTTATGCAGGTAAAGTTCTCAACATCTTCATCTTCCTATCAATATATCCTGTAGTCTCGTACAGCTTTAAAAAATTGCCACACACGTGACCAGCGGGATCTCATATTACACCCGATGAGACATGTAGTCTCTTCTCTACGACTTACTTATAAAATCAAGATTAAATTTCAAACAGGTAAGTTCTCATTTAATCTTCCTATTAAACTTTGCTTTGCCCTGTACAGGGCTACTTATCTTTCACTTTGTGTAACATCTTCTGTCATCACACTTGTCACCATTTGTATGCCTCTGCCACTAAGTGTCGTCAGAGGCATTATGTTTTCAGGTTGTCTGTCCATCCATCCATCCGTCCGTAATCAATTTTGTGGACAGCATAACTAAAAAACTGTTTTAGGTGTCCTAATGAAACTTGGCATGTGTATGTATGAGTGAGCAAAGTTGTGCCTATCAACTTTTGGGTGCACATGCTCAAAGTCAAAGGTCATAAGGTCAAGGTTAAATGCTCAAAATTTTGCCGTATCCCCCATATCTATGCAATGCCAGAAGGTACTTTCTTGAAACTTAGTGTATACATGTACATGTACTACCAAATAAAGATTATCCAGAAAGAGTTTCAGGTCATTAGGTCAAAGGTCAAGAGAAAATGTTAAAATTCCACTTTTTTCCTCCATATTTTGCAAATAGTTCAAGCTATCTTCATGGAACTTAGTACATATGCATGTCCTGACTGGCAGTGATTATCTAGAGAATTGGGTCAGAGGTCAGGGGTCAAAGATCAATGTCAACTCCTCAAATTTTCACTATTTCCCTCATATTTATGCAGTGCCTGCAGGATTTTTCTTGAAACTTTATACATATACATGTATACGTTTTTTCCCAATAGAGATTCTCTGGGAATTCCTGGGAAGTTTCTTTCCAAAAGTTCAGAGGTTAAAAGGTCAAGTGAAAGTGCTGAATTTCGCTTCTTCCTCCATATCTCAAAAGTGACTCAAGGTACATATTTATGCATGTTCTACCTGACAGTGATCCTCTTGGGAATTTCAGGGTCATAGGGTCAAAGGTCAAGGGTCAAAGGCTTGCTTAAAATGTTAATATTTTACTATTTAACACTGAAATTGTACTTTTTCCATAACTTGAAAATTGCTCAATGCATAAACTTATAAAATGGTCAAAAGTCAAGTAAAAATCCTCAAATCCCCAAATACCTGCACTCTTAGACTGTATAGCCATTCATCCAATTAAACCTAGTTCAAAGAAAGTGAACATTAAACACATTTGTGACAAACCTATCATTTTGATATGTTGCCTTTTATGTGAAACTGTCATCACACATTGTCGAGACAATGTACTATAGACCTATTACGAGAACCGAGCATTATGGCGGAGGCGTACCAGTCGCCATAGCCACATTTCTAGTTTCTTTTTCATACTGGTCAGTTATTTCATGTGAAACACTATACATTTTTGTATTTCTTCGTGGCATATGTGTCCAAATGTAACTTGTCAAAACCCACTTGTTTTATCTTAATACATTCTCTGATTTGTCTCTCATATTTGACATCATTTCAATCGCCAAAATCATCTGTATGAGTTCGAGTACAATTTAACAATATTCTTTTTACCAATATGCTAGTGTGATTTGCCTTAGTAGAGAATTTACTTTTAGGGCTTATTCCAGTAAAACAGCTCAAAATTTGTTTAAATCCTGCAGACACTGGTAACCTGTTCTTGGGGCTGTCTGAAGAGAATCTCAAATTGATCTACATTGGAGCTGGGGTGGCTGGAGGACTCTTCCTGCTCATCCTCATAATTGTTGTTGTCATCGTCTGCAGACGCAAGCCAGACCCGTCCAGCATTAGAAGTGAGTACATCACAATTCCAATTAAAATAAGAAATTGTACCCAAAAAGAGGGACACAAGAAGGGACTGATGTATAATGAAACATTCATACAACACTCGAACCAAAACTCATCTCTCACTTGCAGCAAAATGATGTTATCATGTAACACTCAAAAGTACATTGATATTTGGAACACAAAGGAATCGGAGCAGGCAGAAGCAAAGGAGAGGAAAAATTGGCAGAATTTGGACTAAGAAAAACATTTAAATAACACAAACACAATACATGAGCATGTAAGCAATAATTACATTCAATGTGTGATACATTGTACAAGATATAGTACTAGCATATGTGCAGTCATTACCCAAATGTCATGCCATCTTCAATACCATTCAAGTTTAATACCTGCAAACACTGTAACTGACTGAACAACAAAGCCATAGGGTTTCAACCTCCCTTGGAAGCAGTGGCTTACCCTGAATGCATCCAAACCCCCCATGCAAGGACAGGTCACTGCCTACATAAATGGGAATTCTTGGATAGTCTGGCATGTGACTGTGGCCACCTTGACCAAACCCTGCATCACATCATGGAGGACTGCCACCTTCAGAAGATTCCAGGAGGACTTATTACCCTACATCGACGTAAATAAGCACTGAATTGATCAGTGTTTTTTAATAGTAGCCATGGTACAAAATCATAGGCGTACATACTCGAGCAGGATTCGAACCTACGACCTCCTGATCTCCAGACAGGTGTCATCTCCACTAGACCACCGAGCTTCCTCCCAACAGCAAGTGTTGGTTCCAATCCTTATAACATGCAGCGGGTACCGACAAATTACCCTACATCGATGTAAATAAGCACTGAATTGATAAGTGTATTTAGTAGTAGCCATGATAAAAAAATCATGTGCGTACATACTCAAGCAGGAATCGAACATACAACTTCCTGATCTCCGGACAGGCGTCATCTCCACTAGACCACCAAGCTTCCACCCGACTGCAAGTGTTGGTTCTAATCCTTCCAGCGTGCAGTAGGGCAATTTGTCAATCAGTTGCAATGAAAACATCTCGACGGAAGAATTTCATGAATTTGAATAATTGCACAGTACCCATTGCATGCTATAAAATAGGCCCCTTGGAGCCCTGGGAGTCCAAAATTTGGGCCTAAATGGTGCATTTTCATCTTCTTGACAATGCATGGTATGATTTTTACCAAACTTGGCAGGTATTATTGCTTGGGTGATTATATTTGTACAAATGGGCATCATTCCCCACCTGGGGGTCCCTTGGAGCACAATACCAGCGGTGATGGAGGGGGAGACAGAAACCCCCAAATTAAGGAATCTTTACAAATCATCTGTCAAACCATGAGTGATGGACTTAAGTAGTGCTATGAGTAACAAAAATCTAAGAAATCTTTATGAATCAATCTAGAACCAGAAGAGATGGGCTATTAAAGTTAGTGCTGTGAGTAAGTAGATTGGTGACTCTGGTTTCTAGTTTGTTCGTTACAGATGCAGGGATGGGGGTTCAAGTTAGGGCTCTATTTTTCTCATCTTTATCTTCTTGAATAAGCATGATCAGAGTTTCACCAAACTTAACAGGTGTTATCGCCTAGAGAATATATTTGTGCAAATTAGGCAAAATTCTTCACTTGGGGTCCTCCCAGGGGCACATTGTCCCATGGGGGTGAGGAGGAAGAGACAGAGCCCCCAAATTATGAAATCTTCACAAATTTTCATTTTAAGAACCAGAAGTGATAAGCTAAGTTAGTGCTTTAAGTAATTAGATTGGTGACTGCAAATTTAAGTCTGTTTATAGCACTTCAAGGGATGGGTCCTTCAGGGGACAACACATTTTCTTCCTTGTCTTAAAACACACTATCAAATTTGTCACCAAAGCCAGTGCATTATCACTAGGGCAACAATTTATATAGGATTACATATTGATAGAAGGGCCCCAGAACCCTCTATTAGATTTTAAAAAAAAAAATGTTGTTTAAAACCAGAAATACTCTGAGTAAATTCAGCAGGTCAGAGATCTCAGTGAGATGTGGGCTACTCACAGATTCTGTCTTCAAGGGAGTCCCTCCCATCTGCCTCATCCTTATGTTGTGACTGAGGCATCCTGTCGGGGTTGGGAGAGGTTCTCTTCATTTGTTCCATCCCACAGGTACGTTTTCGGATGAGGAGCTGTGGTCCACATAAGTTCACCAGAGCAGAAGGCAGTTCTGTGTCAACTGATGGGTCATGTTCAACGTCAGGCAATTCATAGTTGCTCAGGAAATGCCACAGTGGTCTCGTTCAGCATTCATCAATAGATACTCATTTAAGTTCTCTTTGTCTAAGCACCCTGGAGTAATGAGATTGGTGTCTGGACCTTGAAATGCTTAGTATTTCAAGTTGTGCCATGTATGGACTCATCTGGACATCGACCAGTGAGCATCAAGCCTTGCCTCCTAAAGCTCTAAGATGTGTTCTCCAGTGGAAGACACAGTGGCTTGGGCATCAGATGTACTCTGTC
The DNA here is from genome assembly GCF_040938485.1 of Diadema antillarum. NCBI lineage: Eukaryota > Metazoa > Echinodermata > Echinoidea > Diadematoida > Diadematidae > Diadema > Diadema antillarum. Next base: position 576 of record NW_027273689.1, on the reverse strand, counting down.
TTAGTGTTCGACAGGTTTTCTTCTGTATATGCATTCCATCCCTTTGGGTGTCTGTGAGGCGAACCAATTCTTGTGTCACTGCTGGAATGCCATTTAGTGGTGGGAATGTGATAGAGTCAGGAGGTATGTCATTCTCTGAAAGACCAACTCTGCCATGATTGATGGAAACCTCAATGCCCAACAGTATAGAGATGAGGTTCATCAGCCCATAGCACTCCTGTATCTTCCTAACATGGGGCCAAATGCTATGCTACAGGATGACAGCATCCCCAGAGTGCAAGGATCATCAAGGAGATCCTTGAGGACAGAATTGACCTGATGGAATGGCCTGCAAACAGCCCTGATCTTAACATCATAGGACATTTGTAGGATGAACACAGCTGAGCTGTAGGAAATGGCATGTTATTAGCCCAGTCCACACTAGCCAATCATCGCGAACTCCAGGTTGAGGAGTGGGATGCCATCCCTTAACAGCGAGTGAGGACATTGATGAACAGTATGAGGAGGAGATGTCAGGCTGTTTATAATGCCTTTGGTGTTTACACCCACTATTGAAGTTTAATGTGAAGACTGTTA
>NW_027273688.1:0-12521 GCF_040938485.1 Diadema antillarum | reverse complement strand
ACAAGGAAAGGAATCCGAAAATGGCCGGCCGGACGATGAAAGCTGTCATAATTGAGGAGTACGGAGACGCGGACACAATGAAAATAAAAGAAGATATTCCTGTCCCCAAGGTCGTCGCCGGAAAGGTAAGGAAAATCAAGTTTAATGTCAAAGTATTCGTTGTTTTCTTACTTTCCTAGCAACTTAGCTCTATCCCTTCTTGTTCTAGAGAAGAAGATTTTGCCCCAGGTGGGGCATGGTGCCATTTGTGCAAATTGAGATTCTATCCCCAAGGGATGCTATCTACCAAGTTTGGTGAAAATCGGTCGTGGGGTTCTTAAGAAGAAGATGAAAATGTAAGAAGTTTATGCACGACACACAACGGACGAAGAGCGATCGCAATAGCTCACCTGAGCCGAATAATATCCAGGAACAAAGTTAATGGCTAAAACTTAAAACAATCGGTATTTGTCACTGCTTGACTCGCGTGTGCTTGGGCGTGTTTGAAGTAGAGCGGAGAGGGAGAGTGTATCCCCCTCTCCCACACGAGTGAACTTTTAAAAATTAAGAACTGAAATTCCCTTTTACAAATCACAATCCGAATCCAGTGATCTATTGCATATTTGGACAGTTTCCAATACAAAAAAGCTAGAAAAATTAATATTCCGGGCAACGAAAGGGAGGGTGTGGGAGGAGTGTCCTCCCTTCAAATGAAATTCAAAGATTTGGTGCATGCTTTGTGTGGAATATTCGAGAAAAAAATAATAATGATCTTCCGGGGAAGATGCGAATGGCTAATTGGTTAAATCTTGACTTTTCTCCTGCGTGTACATCTTTCCACTGTGCATGAAGTATACTGATGAGGATCAAAGGGGAGGGAATGTATCATACTCCCATGGGAATGGAGAGACTTTTTATTTCTAGGACTGAAACTTGTAACACAGCTCACAAGCAGTGACAAAATAATGGCTGTAAAAGCACGGAGTGGCAACAGATGTCACGATAGTGTCATTTGTATTCTCCAAAGAGCTTATAATGAGAGGAGAAAATTTCTTGGTATTCTCGCACTAAATAGGATAACGAGAAATGTATTTAGCAGAGACAAACACAAGACAACCCCCCTAAATTCTTGTTGCGTAATATTTTTTTTTTGAAACGCAACTTTTCAATTAATTTAAGAAAATTCCTTCGAGTGTACCGCACCTTATACTAGGGCTATGTTATAAATTGTCCTCACGCAGATTTCTTGTTTTTGAGAGACTGTGTATACTGAGTATCTATGAAAGTGGACTTAGCCAATGGGCTAAGTCTTTCATAATTAATAATAGAAAATAAAAGTGACAACCAAAATGTACAACTAATTCCAGCACAACATAATTTTCATAGCCTTTATGAAAACAGCTGTGTGCTCTCCAAATCAGCAGAAGACCGCTTATGATATCTTATGATAGCAACGAAGACCTTCAACATATCAACATAACATTTTTTTTTTTTTTTGGGGGGGGGGGTCGAGGACCTTTCAAAACTTTTCATATAAACATCTCTATAATCAAAGATTGATGACAAAATATAAAGAGACAAACACTATTTGTTTGCAATCCACAGGCTGGCTGATACTGGCAGGGGTGCAGCGTCAAATAGGCTATAGTGTATGTCAATACCATCGTACTCATTATACTGGTTGGATAGGGCTACCCTTAACCTAACCATGCTCGTGTCAAACCAGGAATTGTGCATAAAAGGATAGGTGTTGTAACAGGGCATGCTCCAGCATAACAGGCACACACACGGAGACTTATAAGAATAATGTGCACGAAAAGAAAGTGACTCACTCACACACACACATCATTTTCAATGGGCTCAGTCAAAGTTCTAGATCTTCTTGTCATTGTATTTGACACAATATGTAGGCCAAATTTTCACTGAAATGACTTTTTTTTTCTCTCCAGAGACAACAATGGACACTGTATATTGAACACACGTTATAATATAGGGGTTTTTTTGCAGGTATTTTTGTGCGTTTCTCGTTTAATTTGATAACGAGATCATTCAAAAGAGAGTGCCATATGAATATCGTCATTCAAGTTTGAATTGTAAACAGGTGGAGGCTATACTGCTATTAATTAACTGATGTTGCAAACTGCACGCCTCTACTTCTTGCGAACTGGTACAGACCGAATTCAAACTGGAACGCTCTTTCACAGTATGAAGATAAGTTTGCTTTTAATGAAGGGTTTGGAGCGCCTATGATTTTGACGGGGGACATTGATTTTAACATTATGCAGCATTAGCATTATGCGTATATCTCCTGATTCACAATCTCTCATGTATAGATCATAATTGTGTAGTTAACCTGTTAAGGTAATCTCTTGGGGTGTTCATGACGTGGGGTTCACTGATCATCCGCTAAGCTACCTTTTATGGAAATTAAAGCAGATGAACAGATTTGAAAAAAAACTACTGGTATTGATGTAGATGCATTTAAAGATATGATTCGGTCACAAAATTGGTCTAAATAGAAGAATGTGGTTGCTTAGATGAGGCAGTGCCTCAATGGGAAAAAACTGGTAATGGAAGTTGTAGATAAGCATATGCCAATCAGAGTCAAAAGTGTAAAGAGAAAGCACTTTCCATGCTCTATGGATTAATGATTCTTCAGAATTGATCATATTACCGGAGACAGAAAAAATATAGCCAAGGAATTCAATAACCATTTTTAAAATGTTGCCAACTCAATTGCCTATGAGGAAAATGAGTCGCAAGATATAATATAATGATAATAATATATAAGTTTATAAAGCCAAAACCTATAGACATATTCTTCTGCGCTGCAAAAGTTTCTGATGTACTTGATAAATAAACAGTAATAAATGAAAAGGTGTGTGTTGAGTCGTAATTTAAAGATATCCCATTAAATTATATATTTTAAGACTGAAAACTCATTTGTGTTATCACCAGCGAGGGAAACATGTATTTAAAGAAATTTCTGTCTCTTAAAACAAAAAGTCTTAGGCATTGATGGTATAAGTTTGTATGTTTTGAAGTTATGCGGACTTGAGTTAGTTAAAGGTATAACGCACATTATTGATATGTGGATTTGTGAGGGCTGGTTCCGAAGAGATGGAAAATAGCAAAGCACTGTTCAAAAGGGCGATAAAGCCGATCCCGATAATCATAGACCTATTTCTTTGTAACCATGCGTCTCGAAACTTTCAGAAAAAAATCGTTCAACGTCAACTAATCCGATTTGTGTTAAACAATGATATTATCACTCCGCATAAATCTGGATTTCGAAAATTGCACTCAACAAGTACTGAGATCATTAAGGTAACGGATGATTGGCTTATTTTTAATGTAACTTGACCATGGCATGCACACTGGATCTTTTAGGTCGATTTTCAAAAGGTTTTTGGCCCTGTTGACACTGACATTCTACTGGAAAAGCTTGCTTCTACCTCAGGACTTAATTCCTCAGACTGGTTTCATAGCTATCTAAAAGATTTTTTTTTTCTTAATCCTCCTTCGAGGGACGTTATTTCATTTCAAATATCTAAAAAAATTCACAAAGACATATAGAGAGCAGGATGTACGAACATAGAAAATAAGTGTGCGAACAATTAATTGTCAAAATCATATCATCACATAAATTTCGATTCCTCTGGTGAAAGTATACTTCAAATAAATTATATCCAAAATATTCCCTGAATGTAACATTACCTCAGCATATTAATTTGTGCATCCACAGGTAATCAAATATAATCTTTATGATTCAACTTCTGCTCTAATTCATAAAGGTGCCTTTTCGTGAAATCAAGTAGCTTTTTTTTTTTTAACCAAAAATTTCTAATTCAAAATGAGCTCCGTTCTAAAATCTGTCAATAGTGCGTAAACATTCGTTGCTTTTGTTGTATAATTGATAAGTACATACAAACGAAAAATCGTATATTGGGCAAAAACTAATATCAAATTCAACAACATCAAAGATTTATCTCTTACATTAAATCCTGTTAATATCATTCGCTCATTAACAGTGATATCAATATGAAAATAAGCGCATGTAAAATTTGATATTTTTCCCCAATATAACTTTGTATCTGGGCAATATAACATAACATGCCAAATAGATTCAGCTTCGCTGCATTTCTTACAAATCATATCAAACGTAATTTTTCATTTTACTGAATTTTCTTTAAATGGTAATATTCTATGTAATAACTTAAAACTGTATTGCTTCACCTTATTATTGAATAACTTTCCAAACTTGAAATCAAACAACACTTTCCAATCAATTCTGGAGGTATATGCAATGTTTTTGTCCAAAAATATATCACACTTAACTCAGATTTCTTTTCATCCAGCAACAACAAATAAAAACTGTTTTGTTTTTAAAACTATCAATTCAATTATATCCCCAGTATTTATCTGAAACAATTCTTTATTAAACGAAACATCTCGGGTACATTGCCTTTTACACAAATAATCAAACCACACCTGTGGCAATGCTTTTTTAATTCTTACATATTGAAACGATATTAAAGGGATGGTACAGTATTGGTGGAGATGAAAATTGGGCTTTAACTTTTTAGTGAGATACCAAGAAAACACTTATGAAATAGTACAGAGCATACCATTTTAAGAGGAATTCAAAGTTTATTTGATAACAACGGGTTTGGAATAGCTGAAACATCCAAAAAAACAAAGTAAAACAAAACGATCGTAATAAAATGTGGTTCCCACACTTTATTAGGATCGCTCTGTTTTTTATATCTCGGCCATTTCAAAACAAATTTTCATCAAATTCAAATAAATATTGAATCCCTCTTGGAATTGCATGCTCTTTCATATTTCATAAGAGGTTTCTCACTATCTCACAAGAAAATGATAAAAACCTGTGAAAACCTGAAGTTAAGTCTCAACCAAAACTATACGATCCCTTTAATAAAGAATTCAAATTCATTATTTCAATTTTGTTCATGATTTTTCCATGATTCATTTCTTATCAACTGTTTAACATGAATAATACCTTTTTCAACCCAATCTTTATTAAATAAAATTTCATTCATATACTTGATGTTCGTATTATTCCAAATAATTTCATTTGATATATCATTTACCTGCAATATATTTGTATAATGCATTTTTGCCCATGTAGAAAGAAGATCAAAATAAAATAACGGTAATTTATATCTTTTACACAATAACACCATATCTGCAGCTGAACAATTATTATGATGTAAACATAGATAAAACCCTCTAATCTTATATAACCAAAATTTACATATATATTTCCAAGAGTTATCACTAGCATCTAATAATTTCGGCAACCAAGAAAGCCTAAGTGACTTCATTTTTGCATCTAAATCAATCATTCCTAAACCACCTTGTAAAACACAATTCATTACAACCGCTCTTTTAACCTTTTCTCTTTTAGAATTCCACAAAAATGAAAATAATATCTTATTCAACTCTTTTACTTATTTCTGAGGAATTTTATAACAAGTTGAAAGATAAATTAACTGAGTACAAGTAAAGATTTAATAATAACTACTTTCCCATAATAAGTTAAATTTCTCATCCTCCACATTCTTATTATTCGCTAAATTTTCTCAATTTTAACTAACCAATTTAAACAATTAAATTCATTTTCTGACTGACACAAAACAACACCAAGATGTGTAACCGGCTCTTCTGTCCATTCTAAACTTTTAAAACAATTTACTTCATTGATATCAATATTCAATGGTAATATTTTTGTTTTTTTGAAAATTCAACTGTAACCCAGCATGTTCACCAAACACTAATACCTCTTGCATTGCAATATTACCTGACTCTACCGAGTCAACAATTAAAGTAGCATCATCAGCTAACTGTGAAACACGTATATCATAAACATCACTGGACGGATCGTTACAAACCGGTATGCTAATGCCGTGTACATTCATGTTAGAGCGTATACGTGTTGCCATTACTTCAACTACTAAAACAAATAATAACGCTGATAGGGGGCAACCCTGTCTAATACCCCTTGTAATCTTGAATACATTTGTAACCCATCCATTATTAATAACCTTTGCCATTACATCCGTATATAAAACATTTATCCATTTACTAAATGATTCCTTAAAATTCAATCTTTTTAAAACCTGCAAAAGAAACATGACTCACACAATCAAACGCTTTTTGAAAATCCAAAAAAAATAAGTATACCTTCCTTTTTTAATACATGACAATAATCAATAATATCTTGAATCAATCTCAAATTATCTACAGCTGAACGCCCTTTTATATAACCAGTCTGATCACATGAAACTATTTTATGAATAACTCTTTGCAATCGCTGAGACATAACTCGAGCAATTATCTTATAGTCTGTGTTTAATAATGATATCGGTCTCCAATTATCTAAAATTCGTTTATCTCCCTTTTTATATATAAGTGTAAGAACCCCTTGCTTTTGACTTTCAGATAACTCACCTTTAACATAAGCTTCATTTAAACTCTCAACCAATAAATCTTTTATATCCCTCCAAAAACATTTATAAAATTCAATGCCTAACCCATCACACCTAAAAGATAGATATACAGAAGACGTACAGTTAACGGTAAGCTATCATCAGAATTACCAGTAATTCATGGGGTAACACATATCTATACTTGTCCGATACATTTTTGTTGTATTTAAACTGTTTTAATGTTCAAAAAGAATTATGCAGACGACACTGTCATATACTTCTCGAATAGAGATCCCAAAATGATCGAAAATGTACTTTATGAAGAATTACAGAAATCAAACATGTGGATGAATCATAATAAATCAAAAATAAACTGCTCAAAAACATGGTATACTGAACCTGAGAGTATATCATATATCTCAAGTTGGAAGCTTCAAATATCTACGCATCATCATTGATTCACTCCGTAGTTAAAATGGAACTTACATATTGTGTAAATAGGTTATCAAGGCGTTTGAGCAGAGTGAGGGGATTCGTCAACGTGTCAACTATGATACTACTGTATAATTTTTTATTATGGTGATTATATGATCTGGCACTCAGCAGCCAAAGCCAATGTAGAAACGTTACAGAAACTGCAGACCAGATCGCACAGGATAATACTAAAAATAAAGTAATATGAACATAAATCAATAAGTGAACATTCATGATAATTCAGTTGGAAAACTGTAGAAAATCGCAGCACATGGCATGTTTACTCGATGATGTACAAATGAAATGGCACCTACTAATTTACATGATATATTTATTTACAAAGAAATCGGTTACTCTTAAAGACAACGTGAGAAATTAATTTTACCGAAACCTAATTCGCAAAATTGTAAACATACATTTTTTTTTTATCGTGGCAGCAAATTATATGATGATCTGCCTTTGTCTGTTAGACAGTTCAGCAGCGAACAAAACTAACAAATAAAAAACGTATTTTTTAATGTGGATTTTGAACTGTTAACTGCATTTGTATGATGAACATAGTAGAATTATTCAAAATGAATTTATGAATGTCTGTGTGTGTGTGTGTGTGTGTGTGTGTGTGTGTGTCTCTCTCTCTCTCTCTCACCTTCTGGGGGATTTGTGTGTGTGATGAATAATATGGGACATTCCTCAGCGTAAAAACACTTAACAACTTGTAAACATAGTCTGGAAAATCCAACTCCTCAATATTGTCAAAAAGAGGTGATTTTCTTTCTTTTTGTTTTGTTTTATGTGAGTTTGATATTTCGTTCGTTCCCAGGTTAGTTCTTTACCCCGCTCCCTTGCCCTTTCGCCCCTTTCTACTTCCTTCCCCCTGAATCTCGTCTGTTTTTCCTGTCAATCTTGTTTTCCGTTTTATTTTCTGCTCTGCAATCTCTCTCAATTTCCCAAGTGGCACATGAATACAGATATAAAAAGGTCGTGTCCTACTAACCTAAGGGAAATATCTGAGTACAGGATGACCGATTTTTCTTTGTAATGTATAAGTGTATCATATTATTATTATTCTTTGAATTGTCGCACCACGAAAGCAATGTTACATCAACCTAAATATAATGCGTTCATTCACACATATCAAATGTAGTGGCCCTGAATGACAGTGAACTTCAGCTGCTAAAGCAAGCCTCACAATAAAAAAGAAACGAGTTTTGCAGCGTGTACAACGTATTATGATTGATAATAATGATTTGACATGAGATGTATCAGTGCCAATATCAATAAAACACAACTAATATTTATGTAGTGAGAATACGGAGGGGGGGGGGGGGGAGTAGCATCGGAAAGAATAGGAGCGATTGTTCACATACTTATTAATATGTTTTTTTAATGTTTTTCCCATTTATTAATTTATTCATCATACAAATTTACATTTGCAACTGATATTTGGTCTTATATACTCATATATTTCTATGGAATTTGATCGATATTGATTCATGTTATCTTCTATTGCTTTATATGTTCACTTGTTCGATGTTATCATTTGTCAATTTTGTTTATGTCTTAAATTCGTCATTATATATTCGTCATTATATATTCGTCATATTTCGTCATTATATAACGTGGTTCCACTCGATATAGTATACTTGTACTACGATTATGTTTGTAAAACATTTATTATTGTAAGCTGCTTTATCATTTTTTCCTTTTTCCTTTTTTTATAATCATGTACTTGATCTCTTTAGTTTTTGTCTGATGTTGCCTAATAAGAATTGAAGATAAAAATAAATACGTTTCGTCATTCACCTAGATCTTTATATGCTGTGAGATGCGGGTATCTGTTTGTTGTTGTTGCTGCTGACATCAATTTACATTTGTTGCCAGCAACCTTTCTATATAAGAATAGCACGCATTCCTACTTAACGCCATGCTTATACTTATAGCTTGCTAGTAGGCCTTAGTGTAGATCTCAAGGTTTCACAGCTGTGAATTATATGGACAATTAATAGCCAGTCCCATCACTTTATCGTACCAAAACAACAACAACAACAACAACAACAACAACAACAACAGCTCTGAAATAAGATGGGGAAATTAATTCATAAAAAAGTAAAGTCAGCGGTAGAAGTTGAATGAAAAGTATGTAGCTGTGGTATAGGCAAAGGTGATTTACAAAACAGAATCCACAAAACAAGTGTGGGTTGTGTGTGATGAAATCGTAATCCTTATATAGGAACCTTTGAGCTGAGTTAAAAAAAAATGAGAGCTAGCCCCCAGCAAACTTTAAGGACTGAAGTGAAACGAGTTGATTAAACTTGAGACGCCAAACCCAGCGATTTAAAAATGTACAGTCCAACTCTCCTATCGGGACTGGTGCTAATCCGGATGGGGATTTGGCCGGATACGGGAGACTCAATGTCATTCAAATGACATTGAGTCTCCCGTATCCGGCCAAATCGCAGCTGCCGAAGAACGATCGCCTGCACCGAGCCTTGATTTGATGAAAAGTTCTATGTCCACGTTCTTGCAGTGATTCGGGGGGGGGGGGGGTAGTGAATGTCTTAGTGCATGTTATTTAGATGAAAATTAGATGTGAATGTATGATCATTATGTTAAAAATATAATGTAATTCATGTGAGTTTGTGCAGGAATTTTGTTCGAGTTTGAAATTACCCTTTTCCTGTAATCATTAGATTGAGAAAAATAAATCATGCTGAGATCACATCCGGATAATGGAGAGATCCAGATGAAGGGAGGCCGGATAGGAGAGGTCGGACTGTATTTGTAACACGTTTCGTTATGGAGTATGACCAGTGTGAGACGTTGATGGGAAATGTACGAAACCTGTGTGTGGCAATGCTGCGTGATGGACAAGTCGAATTATTTCTCCTGCTGTGTTGAGTGTGTTCAGTACAAGTCCCTTCGGTCTATTGATATTTTCCTTCTGCATAATGGGAACGCTCTTTCCATTTGCTCCGACTCCAAGGACGAGCAAAGCAAACGAAACCAGCTGTGATCTCGGCAAATGAATCCCATCGTCATTGAACTTGAAGCGCGCCGCTCCGTGTTGACCGATATCTGAAACAGCCAACGCAAATACGCCGTCGGAAACACCGCTGACCAGCTGCATCGTTTGGAAAGCAAAAGAAAATGGACGGAAAGGGGGGGGGGGGGAGGGGAGGGGGGCAAGCAAACAACCTCTTTGGTTCACTTCAGTAATACAGTGTACAAAGTTTGTTTTTACGGTACAGAATACAGGACGCAAGAAGGTGAGTTAGGTGAATTTCAATCCATTATCCAATCGGGAAAGCCTCCGAGTTGTTGAAATTTCGTGAACGACGCCACTCCCGACAAGTTAAGGGCTACTTTCTGAAAACACTGCAAGCCGCGTGGCTGTTTGCTTCTCTATACCGTGTGGTTGGTGGCGAGGGACCATGCATCGAGGAATAAACACCCGAGATAGATACTGACAGGTTCAAGTGCGTTCCAAAAAGGCATCACAGCCGAGTTTTTAACGCGATCTCCCCACATAAGGGTTTTGATAAAGGCACTCCCATATAATTGGACACTTTACCATGTTTACACACACATCCTACAGCGTTTTTTATCTGTTGCGTGAAGAACGGTGATAACCACAAAAGAGCGGGTTTTTTTTTTTTTGTACCGGAAAACCCCAAACTGTCCATCTTGTCCATGTCCAGGCACCGAGCGGGGTCTGGATAATGGCTAAAGCGTGGAGAGTGACCAAAGTTTATAGTCACTGATCGATACTAAAGTGCGGTGCATCGATACGATGGAGTGATTCTCCCTATAAACGACCTTTCACTCAATACTGATGAAGAGACGAAAGAGCAAGTAAATACACAAATGAATGAACTGATACAAAATAGATAAATGATTAAATGCATGATCACACACATACACTTACACTCAAACAAAACTGAGTGGCAAACAACACAATGTTTTAACTTCGAATTATAATGTGTAAATTGTGAAAAAGTTTCTTATTGTGGAACAACAGAAGAAGAGCTGTATTATTTTGATACACGCACGCGCACAATCATGCATGCAATCACGTAAACACACATTATTGGGCCATGGGTTGACAAGAATATCAATAATGCCTTGTAAAACCACTTGAACTAAAAGGCCCAGCTCTGTTGATTTATACAAGAGGACCTGTGAAAGAATGAAATGAAATGGAATACAGCAACGCACTAAAACGGAGCACCAGTTGTTGCGTTTCTTTCCGGAAGTTCATATTTTGTTTTGTTTTTGTTTCTGATACGAGGGTGAACGACTTGCCTGCTTTGGCAAGAGATAGCAACAACGAAAAACAAACAGATAAACAAGCAAACCCAAACATGCGTGCCGCACTCGAGCTGTATAGCTAAGCCAACTCCGATGGAATCCTTTATTTATTTCGTGCCACGGAGGTGGCAGGGAGTGTGCGTAGACCTCGCTTTAATATGCGCGAATCGATGTACTCTTGGGGATAGTTGTAAATGTAATTGTCCCCATGTTTGTCATTGTGTTTTACCATGCCTGTTGTTTTAATCGGTATCATCGATCAGACTCTGTCAGAGTTTATGTATTTGATTGGCCCCTAAGATGAGATTTGTAACGAATGAATACTTGGTTCCACTAACGACAATGAACGAGGCGTCGCCAATAATCCGCCATGCTCCCCCTTGGGCAGACATGAAGCATAATTATTACGAAAGTTAATTAAACACTCCTCATTATACTGCGGTGCCAGACAAATGAGGTGCTGGGAATCCTTTATTTTCATTCAATCGTCTGTTTGACAGCGAAATCAAAGTTGAATTTGATCAAAATGACTTCGCCATAAAAGGTTTTGTGTTTGATCGCTCCCTCGGCTGTTCGACAGTAATCGCCATAAATTTTTAAAGTCTGCTGTCGACAAAATGCAATTAAATGACATCAAATTATAATTACCTTCTTTGTCATACACTACGATCTCTTGATTATCCCATTATACAATGTGAAGAGGGTCCTTTAAGTATCGATTGTACAACGTCAATATGTCCAAATAACATATAATGTATTGGAAGGCGTGAGTGATTGTATTGTGCAATTGGTAATTGAATCGCCAAGTGGAACCAGCTGATGTCTTCTCATTCAAATAGTTACATTTTCAAAAATGTTTAACTCATCAACTCTCAGAATCCACATTTGTGTGGTTTTGTGCTCCATCTTTTCATCTGAATATTCATCATACATTGCTGACATTTCATGAAGTAAATATATATATATATATATATATATATATATATATATATATATATATATATATATATCTTTTCGTTTAACCCCATTATCAGTTGTTGAAAATGAATCGTTTGTGTCGGTTGCAGAATTTCAAATTTCAAATTTATTACTGATGCATAGATTGGAGCCAGATTGTGCAGATTGAGTGACTTAACTTCAGCCGGTCCCATCTAATCTTTCGCCTACACATGGATTGTGGAAAATGCTTTAACAATCCAATGAGGACAGGATGATAATCTGGGTGATATTCGTTATTCCGAAGGTTCGTTGATTCGAAATGAAAAGAAGGCGCGTGCTGACGAACCTTCGAAATTACGAACTTGATTT